>NW_027514151.1:0-64402 GCF_048772815.1 Callospermophilus lateralis | reverse complement strand
TGAATTTGGAACTCTAAATCCAATATGGTTTGTAGTAGCTCTTTGAAACTTGACAAAATAAAGGAGTTCTGAGTTTAGTTTATATGGTTTGTTTCCTCTTCAAGTAGGCATAGGCACAGACTGTGGAAAAGCACTTTCATTAAGAGGGGTTGCCAAGCTTCCAAGAAATTACGAGTTTCCGAAATACCAGCAAATATTTTTTTCACCCAATCTTGATGGTACTTGGTGGTAACGATCAGTACACAATTCCCACTTGACTCACCAAAATTTGTTCTTCTAGGTTGAAGCGTTCGACTACAGTAGCAGTTTTTATATTTAGTTTTCACTCTGTTCTCTCCTATATAGATAGATGAATTTGGAACTCTAAATCCAACATGGTTTGTTGTAGCTCTTTGAAACTTGACAAAATAAAGGAGTTCTCAGTTTTGTCTCTATGGTTTGTTTCCTCTTCAAGTAGCCCTAGGCACAGACTGTGGAAAAGCACTTTCATTAAGAGGGGTTGCCAACCTTCCAAGAAATTACGAGTTTCCGAAATACCAGCAAATATTTTTTCACCCAATCTTGATGATACGTGGTGGTAATGACAAGTACACAAATCCCACTTGGCTCACCAAATTTGTTCTTCTAGGTTGAAGCGTTCGTTTACAGTAGCAGTTTTTATTTTTAGGTTTCACTCTTTTCTCTCCTATATAGATAGATGAATTTGGAACTCTAAATCCAACATGGTTTGTAGTAGCTCTTTGAAACTTGACAAAATATAGGAGTTCTCAGTTTTGTCTCTGTGGATTGTTTCCTCTTCAAGTAGCGCTAGGCAGAGACTGTGGAAAAGCACTTTCATTGAGAGGCATTATCAAGCTTCTAAGAAATAACGAGTTTCCGAAATACCAGCAAATATTTTTTCACCCAATCTGGATGATACGTGGTGGTAATGATCAGTAAACAAATCTCAGTTGGCTCACCACATTGTTTTCTTCTAGGTTGAAGTGTTCGTCTACAGTAGCCGTGTTTATATGTAGGTTTCACTCTGTTCTCTCCTATATAGAACGATGAATTTGGAACTCTGAATCCAACATGGTTTGTAGTATCTCTTGAAACTTGATAAAATAAAGGAGTTCTCAGTTTTGTCTGTATGGTTTGTTTCCTTTTCAAGTAGCCCTAGGCACAGACTGTGGAAAAGCACTTTCATTGAGAGGGGTTGCCAAGCTTCTAAGAAATAACGAGTTTCGAAAATACCAGCAAAAATTTTTTCACCCATTCTTGGTGATACTTGGGGATAATGATCAGTACACAAATCTCACTTGGCTCACCAAAGTTTGTTCTTCTAGGTTGAAGCGTTCGTATACAGTAGCACTTTTTATATTTAGGTTTCAATATGTTCTCTCCTATATAGATAGATGAATTTGGAACTCTAAATCCAACATGGTTTGTAGTAGCTCTTTGAAACTTGACAAAAATTTAGTTCTCAGTTTTGTATCTATGCTTTGTTTTTTCGTCAAGTTGCCCTAAGCAGATACAGTGGAAAAGCACTTTCATTTAAAGGAGTTGCCAAGCTTCCAAGAAATTACGAGTTTCCGAAATACCAGCAAATATTTTTTTCACGCAATCTTGATGATACGTGGTCATAATGACAAGTACACAAATCCCACTTTGCTCACAAAATTTTGTTCTTCTAGGTTGAAGCGTTCGTTTACTGGAGCAGTTCTTATTTTTAGGTTTCACTTTGTTCTCTCCTATATAGATAAATGAATTTGGAACTCTAAATCCAACATGGTTTGTTGTAGCTTTTTGAAACTTGACAAAATAAAGGAGTTCTCAGTTTTGTCTCTATGGTTTGTTTCCTTTTCAAGTAGCCCTTGGCACAGACTGTGGAAAAGCACTTTCATTGAGAGGGGTTGCCAAGCTTCTAAAAAATAACGAGTTTCCGAAGTACCAGGAAATATTTTTTTCACCCAATCTTGATGATACTTGGTGGTAAGGATCACTACACAACTCCCATTGGCTCACCAAATTTTGTTCTTCTAGGTTGAAGCATTCGACTAGAGTGGCAGTTTTTATATTTAGGTTTCACTCTGTTCTCTCCTATATACATAGATGAATTTGGAACTCTAAATCCAACATGGTTTGTAGTAGCTCTTTGAAACTTGAAAAAATAAAGGAGTTCTAATTTTTCTCTCTATGGTTTGTTTCCTCTTCAGCTAGCCCTATGCACACACTGTGGAAAAGCACTTTCATTGAGAGGGGTTGCCAAGCTTCTAAGAAATAACGAGTTTCCGAAATACCAGCAAATATTTTTTCACGCAAACTTGATGATACTGGGTGGTAACGATCCAGAAACAACTCCCACTTGGCTCACCAAATTTTCTTCTTCTAGGTTGAAGCTTTCGTCTACAGTATCAGTTTTTATATTTAGGTTTCCCTCTGTTCTCTCCTATATAGATAGATGAATTTGGAACTCTAAATCCAACAAGGTTTGTAGTATCTCTTTGAAACTTTACAAAAAAAGTAGTTCTCAGTTTTGTCTCTATGGTTTGTTTCCTCTTCAAGTAGCCCTAAGCAGGGACTGTGAAAAAGCACTTACATTGAAAGGGGTGGCTATGCTTTCAAGAAATTAGGAGTTTCCGAAATACCAGCAAATATTTTTTCACCCAATCTTGATGATACTTGGTGGTAATGATCAGTACACAAATCCCACATGGCTCACTAAATTTTGTTCTTCTAGGTTGAAGTGTTCGTCTACAGTAGCACGTTTTATATTTAGGTTTCCCTCTGTCTCTCCAATATAGATAGATGAATTTGGAACTCTAAATCCAACATGGTTTGTAGTAGCTCTTTGAAACTTAACAAAATAAAGTAGTTCTCAGTTTTGTCTCTATAGTTTGTTTCCTCTTCAAGTAGCCCTAAGCAGAGACTGTGAAAAAGCACATTGATTGAAAGAAGTTGCCAAGCTTCCATGAAATTACGAGTTTCCGAAATACCAGCAAATATTTTTTAACCCAATCTTGTTGATACTTGGTGGTAATGATCAGTACACAAATCCCACTTGGCTCTCCAAATTTTGTTCTTCTAGGTTGAAGCGTTCGTCTACAGTAGCAGTTTTTATATTTAGGTTGTACTCTTTTCTCTTGTATATAGATAGATGAATTTGGAACTCTAAATCCCACATGGTTTGTAGTAGCTCTTTGAAACTTGACAAAATAAAGGGGTTCTTAGTTTTTTCGCTATGGTTTGTTTCCTCTTCAAGTAGCCCTAGGCACAGACTCTGGAAAAGCACTTTCGTTGAGAGGGTTGCCAAGCTTCTAAGAAATAACGAGTTTCCGAAATACCAGCAAATATTTTTTTACCGAAGCTAGATGATACTTGGTGGTAATGATCAGTACACAAATCCCACTTGGCTCACGAAATTTTGGTCTTCTAGGTTGAAGCGTTCGTTTACAGAAGCAGTTTATATTTTTACGTGTCCCTCTGTTCTCTCCTATATAGATAGATGAATTTGGAACTCTAAATCCAACATGGTTTGTAGTAGCTCTTTGAAACTTGACAAAAATGTAGTTCTCAGATTTTTCTTTATAATTTGTTTCCTCTTCAAGTAGCCCTAAGCAGAGACTGTGAAAAAGCACATTGATTGAAGGAAGTTGCCAAGCATCCATGAAATTACGAGTTTCCGAAATACCAGCCAATATTTATTCACCCAATCTTGATGATACGTGGTGGTAATGACAAGTACACAAATCCCACTTGGCTCACCAAATTTTGATCTTCTAGGTTGAAGCGTTCGTCTACAGCAGCAGTTTTTATATTTATTTTCACTTTGTTCTCTCCTATATAGATAGATGAATTTGGAACTCTAAATACAACATGGTTTGTAGTAGCTCTTTGAAACTTGACAAAATAAAGGAGTTCTCAGTTTTGTCTCTATGGTTTGTTTCCTCTTCAAGTAGCCCTAGGCCCAGACTGTGGAAAAGCACTTAATTCAGAGGGGTTGCCAATTTTCTAAGAAATAACGAGTTACCGAAATACCAGCAAATATTTTTTGACCCAAACTTGATGATACTTGGTGGTAATGATCAGTACACAAATCCCACTTGTCTCTCCAAATTGTGTTCTTTTAATTTGAAGCATTCCTTTAAAGTCGCAGTTTATATTTTTAGGTTTCCCTCTGTTCTCTCTTATATTGATAGATGAATTTGGAACTCTAATCCAATATGCCTTGTAGTAGCTCTTTGAAACTTGACCAAACAAAGTAGTTCTCAGTTTTGTCTCTACGATTTGTTTCCTCTTCACGTAGCCCTAAGCAGCGATTGTGGAAAAGCAATTTCATTGAAAGGGGTTGCCAAGCTTCCAAGAAATTACGAGTTTCCGAAATACCAGCAAATATTTTTTCACTCAATCTTGATGATACGTGGTCGTAATGACAAGTACACAAATCCCACTTGGCTCACCAAATTTTGTTCTTCTATGTTGAAGCGTTCGTTTACAGTAGCAGTTTTTATTTTTAGGTTTCACTCTGTTCTCTCCTATATAGATAGATGAATTTGGAACCCTAAATCCAACATGGTTTGTAGTATCTTTTTGAAACTTGACAAAAAAAAGTAGTTCTAAGTTTTGTCTCTATTGTTTTTTTCCTCTTCAAGTAGCCCTAGGAACAGACTGTTGAAAAGCAATTTCATTGAGAGGGGTTGCCAAGCTTCTAAGAAATAACGAGTTTCCGAAATACTAGCAAATATTTTTTCACCCAATCTTGATGATACTTGGAGGTAATGATCAGTACACCAATCCCACATGGCTCAGTAAATTTTGTTCTTCAAGTTTGAAGCGTTCGTTTACAGAAGCTGTTTATAATTTTAGGTGTCCCTCTGTTCTCTCCTATATAGATAGATGAATTTGGAACTCTAAATACAACATGATTTGTAGTAGCTCTTTGAATCTTGACAAAAATGTAGTTCTCAGTTTTGTCTCTATAATTTGTTTCCTATTTAAGTAGCCCTAAGCAGAGACTGTGGAAAAGCACTTTCATTGAAAGGAGTTGCCAAGCTTCGAAGAAATTACGAGTTTCCGAAATACCAGCAAATATTTTTTCACCCAATCTTGATGATACGTGGTGGTAATGACAAGTACACAAATCCCACTTGGCTCTCCAAATTTTGTTCTTCTAGGTTGAATCGTTCATTTACAGTAGCAGTTTTCATTTTTAGATTTCACTCTGTTCTCTCCTATATAGATAGATAAATTAGGAACTCTAAATCCAACATGGTTTGTAGTAGCTCTTTGAAACTTGACAAAATAAAGGAGTTCGCAGTTTTGTCTCTCTGTTTTGTTTCCTCTTCAAGTAGCCCTAGGCACAGACTGTGGAAAAGCAATTTCATTGAAAGGTGTTGCCAAGATTCCAAGAAATTATGACTTTCTGAAATACCAGCAAATATTTTTTCACCAAAACTTGATGATACTTGGTGGTAATGATCAGTACACAAATCTCACTTGGCTCACCAAATTGTGTTTTTCTAGGTTGAAGCGTTCGTCTACAGTTCCAGTTTTTATATTTAGGTTTCACCCTGTTCTCTCCTATATAGATAGATTAATTTGTTATTCTAAATCCAGCATGGTTTGTAGTAGCTCTTTGAAACTTTATAAAATAAAGGAGTTCTCAGTTTAGTTCCTATGGTTTGTTTCCTCTTCAAGTAGCCCTAGGCACAGAGTGTGGAAAAGCACTCTCATTGAGAAGGGTTGCCAAGCTTCCAAGAAATTACTAGTTTCCGAAATACCAGCAAATATTGTTTCACCCAATCTTGATGATACGTGGTGGTAATGCCAAGTACACAAATCCCACTTGGCTCACCAAATTGTGTTCTTCTAGGTTGTAGCGTTCGTCTACAGTAGCAGTTTTTATATTTAGGTTTCACTCTCATCTCTCTTATATAGATAGATGAATTTGGAACTCTAAATCCAACATGGTTTGTAGTAGCTCTTTGAAACTTGACAAAATAAAGGAGTTCTCAGTTGTGTCTCTATGGTTTGTTTCCTCTTCAAGTAGCCCTAGGCACAGACTGTGGAGAAGCACTTTCATTGAGAGGGGTTGCCAAGCTTCTAAGAAATAACAAGTTTCCGAAACACCAGGAAATATTTTTTCACCCAATCTTGATAATACTTGGTGGTAATGATCAGTACACAAATCCCACTTGGCTCACCAAATTGTGTTCTTCTAGGTTGAAGCGTTCGTCTTCAGTAGCAGTTTTTATATTTAGGTTTCACTCTCATCTCTCCTATATAGATACATGAATTTGGAACTCTAAATCCAACATGGTTTGTAGTAGCTCTTTGAAACTTGACAAAATAAAGGAGTTCTCTGTTTTGTCTCTATGGTTTGTTTCCTCTTCAAGTAGCCCTAGGCACAGACTGTGGAGAAGCACTTTCATTGAGAGGGGTTGCGAAGCTTCTAAGAAATAACGAGTTTCTGAAATACCAGCAAATATTTTTTCACCCAATCTTGATGATACGTGGTGGTAATGATCAGTACACAAATCCCACTTGGCTCACCAAATTTTGTTCTTCTAGGTTGAAGCGTTCGTTTACAGTAGCAGTTTTTATTTTTTGTTTCACTCTGTTCTCTCCTATATACATAGATGAATTTGGAACTCTAAATCCAACATGGTTTGTAGTAGCTCTATGAAACTTGACAAAATAAAGGAGTTCTCACGTTTGTCTCTATGGTTTGTTTCCTCTTCAAGTAGCCCTAGGCACAGACTGTGGAAAAGCCCTTTCATTGGGAGGGGTTGCCAAGCTTCTATGAAATAACGAGTTTCCGACATACTAGCAAATATTTTTTAACCCAATCTTGATGATACGTGGTGGTATTGATCAGTAAACAAATCCCAAATGGCTAACCAAATTTTATTCTTCTAGGTTGAAGCGTTCGTCTACAGTAGTAGTTTTTATTTTTAAGTTTCACTCTGTTCTCTCCAAATAGATAGATGAATTTGGAACTCTAAATCCAACATGGTTTGTAGTAGCTCTGTGAAACTTGACAAAATAAAGGAGTTCTAAGTTTTGTCTCTATGGTTTGTTTCCTCTTCAATTACCCCAAGGTACAGACTGTGGAAAAGCACTCTCATTGAGAGGGGTTCCCAACCTTCCAAGAAATTAATAGTTTCCGAAATACCAGCAAATATTTTTTAACCCAATCTTGTTGATACGTGCTGGTAATGACAAGTACACAAATCCCACTTGGCTCACCAAATTTTTTTCTTCTAGGTTGAAGCTTTCCTCTACAGTAGCAGTTTTTATTTTTAGGTTTCACTCTGTTCTCTCCAATATAGATAGATGAATTTGGAACTCCAAATCCAACATGGTTTGTAGTAGCTCTTTGAAACTTGACAAAATAAAGGAGTTCTCCTTTAGTCTCTATGGTTTGTTTCCTCTTCAAGTAGCCCTACGCACAGACTGTGGAAAAGCACTTTTTTGAGAGGGGTTGCCAAGCTTCTAAGAAATAACGAGTTTCCCAAATAACAGCAAATATTTTTTCACCCAATCTTGATGATACGAGGTGGTAATGATCAGTACACAAATCCCACTTGGCTCACAAAATTGTGTTCTTCTAGGTTGAAGCGTTCGTCTACAGTAGCAGTTTTTATATTTAGCTTTCACTCTCATCTCTCCTATATAGATAGATGAATTTGGAACTCTAAATCCAACATGGTTTGTAGTAGCTTATTGAAACTTGACAAAATAAAGGAGATCTCAGTTTTGTCTCTAGGGTTTGTTTCCCCTTCAAGTAGCCCTAGGCATAGACTGTGGAAAAGCACTTTCGTTGAGAGGGGTTGCCAAGCGTCTAAGAAATTACGAGTTTCCGAAATACCAGCAAATATTTTTTCACCCAATCTTGATGATACGTGGTGGTAATGATCAGTACACAAAGTCCACTTGGCTCACCAAATTGTGTTCTTCTAGGTTGAAGCGTTCGTCTAGAGTAGCAGTTTTTATATTTTGGTTTCACTCTCATCTCTCCTATATAATTAGATGAATTTGGAACTCTAAATCCAACATGGTTTGTAGTAGCTCTTTGAAACTTGACAAAATAAAGGAAATCTCAGTTTTGTCTTTATGGATTGTACTCTTCAAGTAGCCCTATGCATAGACTGTGAAAAAGCACTTATATTGAGAGGGGTTGCCAAGCTTCTAAAAAATAACGAGTTTCCAAAAAACCAGCAAATATTTTTTCACACAATCTTGATGATACGTGGTGGTAATGATCAGTACACAAATCCAACTTGGCTCACCAAATTGTGTTCTTCTAGGTTGAAGCGTTCGTCTCCATAGCAGTTTTTATATTTAGGTTTCACTCTCATCTCTCGTATATAGATACATGAATTTGGAACTGTAAATTCAACATGGTTTGTAGTAGCTCTTTGAAACTTGAAGAAATAAACGAGATCTCAGTTTTGTCTCTATGGTTTATTTCCTCTTCAATTAGCTTGTAAGAAATAACGAGTTACCGAAATACCAGCAAATATTTTTTCACCCAATCTTGATGGTTCGTGGTGGTAATGATCAGTAAACAAATCCCACATGGCTCACCAAATTGTGTTCTTCTAGGTTTAAGCGTTCATCTACAGCAGCAGTTCTTATATGTAGGTTTCACTCTGTTCTCTCTTATATAGATAGATGAATTTGGAACTCTAAATACAACATGGTTTGTAGTAGCTCTTTGAAACTTGACAAAATAAAGGAGTTTTCAATTTTGTCTCTATGGTTTGTGTCCTTTTCAAGTAGCCCTAGGCACAGACTGTGGAAAAGCACTTTCATTGAGAGAGGTTGCCAAGCGTCTAAGAAATTACGAGTTTCCGAAATACCACCAAATAATTTTTCACCCAATCTTGATGATACTAGATGGTAATGATCAGTACAAAAATCCCACTTGGCTCACCAAATTGTGTTCTTCTAGGATGAAGCGTTCGTCTACAGTAGCAGTTTTTATATTTAGGTTTCACTCTGTTCTCTCCTATATAGATAGATGAATTTGGAACTCTAAATCCAACATGGTTTGTAGTAGCTCTTTGAAACTTGACAAAATAAAGGAGTTCTCAGTTTTGTCTCTATGGTTTGTTTACTCTTCAAGTAGCCGTAGGCACAGACTGTCGAAAAGCACTTTGATTGAGAGGGGTTGCCAAGCTTATAAGAAATAACGAGTTTCCGAAATACCAGCAAACATTTTTTCACCCAATATTGATGATTCGTGGTGGTAATGATCAGTACACAAATCCCACTTGGCTCACCAAATTGTGTTCTTCTAGGTTGAAGCGTTCGTCTACAGCAGCAGTTTTTATATTTAGGTTTCACTCTCATCTCTCCTATATAGATAGATGAATTTGGAACTATAAATCCAACATGGTTTGTAGTAGCTCTTTGAAATTTGTCAAAATAAAGGAGTTCTCAGTTTTGTCTCTATGGTTTGTTTCCTCTTCAAGTACCCCTAGGCACAGACTGTGGAAAAGCACTTTCATTGGGAGGGGTTGCCAAGCGTCTAAGAAATTAGGAGTTTCCGAAATACAGCAAATATTTTTTCACCCAATCTTGATGATATATGGTGGTAATGATCAGTACACAAAACCCACTTGGCTCACCAAATTGTGTACTTCTGAGTTGAAGCGTTCGTCTACAGTAGCAGTTTTTATATTTAGGTTTCCCTCTGTTCTCTCCTATATAGATAGATGAATTTGGAACTCTAAATCCAACATGGTTTGTAGTAGCTCTTTGAAACTTGACAAAATAAAGGAGTTCTCAGTTTTGTCTCTATGGTTTGTTTCCTCTTCAAGTAGCCCTAGGCACAGACTCTGGAAAAGCACTTATATTAAGAGGGGTTGCCAAGCTTCTAAGAAATAACGAGTTTCCGAAACACCAGGAAATATTTTTTCACCCAATCTTGATAATACTTGGTGGTAATGATCAGTACACAAATCCCACTTGGCTCACCAAATTGTGTTCTTCTAGGTTGAAGCGTTCATCTACAGCAGCAGTTTTTATATGTTGGTTTCACTCTGTTCTCTCTTATATAGATAGATGAATTTGGAACTCTAAAATCCAACATGGTTTGTAGTAGCTTTTTGAAACTTGACAAAATAAAGGAGTTCTCAGTTTTGTCTCTATGGTTTGTTTCCTCTTCAAGTAGCCCTAGGCACAGACTTTGGAAAAGCACTTTCATTGAGAGTGGTTGCGAAGCTTCTAAGAACTAACGAGTTTCTGAAATACCAGCAAATATTTTTTCACCCAATCTTGATGATACGTGGTGGTAATGATCAGTACACAAATCCCATTTGGCTTACAAATTGTGTTTTTCTAGGTTGAAGCGTTCGTCTACAGTAGCAGTTTTTATATTTAGGTTTCACTCTCATCTCTCCTATATAGATAGAAGAATTTGGAACTCTAAATCCAACATGGTTTGTACTAGCTCTTTGAAACTTGACAAAATAAAGGAGTTCTCAGTTTTGTCTCTATGGTTTGTTTCCTCTCAAGTAGCCCTAAGCACAGACTGTGGAAAAGCACTTTCATTGAGAGGGGTTGCCAAGCTTCTAAAAAATAACGAGTTTCCGAAGTACCAGCAAAAATTTTTCACCCAATCTTGAGGATACGTGGTGGTAATGATCAGTACACAAATCCCACTTGGCTCACCAAATTGTGTTCTTCTAGTTTGAAGCGTTCATTTACAGGAGCAGTTTTTATATTTAGCTTTCACTCTCCTCTCTCCTATATAGATAGATGAATTTGGAACTCTAAATGCAACATGTTTTGTAGTAGCTCTTTGAAACTTGACAAAATAAAGGAATTCTCAGTTTTGTCTCTATGGTTTGTCCTCTTCAAGTATCCCTATGCATAGACTGTGGAAAAGCACTTATATTGAGAGGGGTTGCCAAACTTCTAAGAAATAACGAGTTTCCAAAGAACCAGCAAATATTTTTTCACCCAATCTTGATGGTTAGTGGTGGTAATGATCAGTACACAAATCCCACTTGGCTCACCAAATTTTGTTCTTCTAGGTTGAAACGTTCGTCTACAGTAGCAGTTTTTATATTTAGGTTTCACTCTGTTCTCTCCTATATAGATAGATGAATTTGGAACTCTATATCTAACATGGTTTGTAGTAGCTTTTTAAAACTTGACAAAATAAAGGAGTTCTAAGTTTTGTCTCTATGGTTTGTTTCCTCTTCAAGAAGCCCTAGGCACAGACTGTGGGAAAGCACTTTGATTGAGAGGGGTTGCCAAGCTTCTAAGAATAACGAGTTTCCGAAATACCAGCAAATATTTTTTCACCCAATCTTGATGATTCTTGGTGGTAATGATCAGTACACAAATCCCACTTGGCTCACCAAATTGTGTTCTTCTAGGTTGAAGCGTTCGTCTTCAGTAGCAGTTATTATATTTAGGTTTCACTCTCCTCTCTCCTATATACATAGACGAATTTGGAACTCTAAATCCAACATGGTTTGTAGTAGCTCTTTGAAACTTGACAAAATAAAGGAGTTCTCAGTTTAGTCTCTATGGTTTGTTTCCTCTTCCACTAGCCCTAGGCACAGACTGTGGAAAAGCACTTTCATTGAGAATGGTTGCCAAGCTTCTAAGAAATAACGAATTTCTGAAATACCAGCAAATATTTTTTCACCCAATCTTGATGATACTTGGTGGTAATGATCAGTACACAAATCCCAGTTGGCTCACCAAATTTTGATCTACTAGTTTGAAGCGTTCGTCTACAGTAGCAGTTTTTATATGTAGGTTTTACTCTGTTCTCTCCTATTTAGATAGATGAATTTGGAACTCTAAATCCAAAATGGTTTGTAGTAGCTCTTTGAAACTTGACAAAATAAAGGAGTTCTCAGTTTTGTCTCTATGGTTTGTTTCCTCTTCAAGTAGCCCTAGGCACAGACTGTGGAAAAGCACTTTCATTGAGATTGGTTGCCAAGCTTCTAAGAAATAACGAGTTTCCGAAGTACCAGCAAATATTTTTTCACCCAATCTTGATGATACGTGGTGGTAATGATCAGTACACAAATCCCACTTGGCTCAACAAATTGTGTTCTTCTAGGTTGAAGCGTTCGTCTTCAGTAGCAGTTTTTATATTTAGGTTTCACTCTCATCTCTCCTATATAGATAGATGAATTTGGAACTCTAAATCCAACATGGTTTGTAGTAGCTCTTTGAAACTTGACAAAATAAAGGAGATCTGAGTTTTGTCTCTATGGTTTGTTTCCTCTTCAAGTAGCCCTAGGCACAGACTGTGGAAAAGCACTTTCATTGAGAGGGGTTTCCAAGCTTCTAAGAAATAACGAGTTTCCGAAATACCAGCAAATATTTTTTCACCCAATCTTGATGATTCTTGGTGGTAATAATCAGTACGCAAATCCCACTTCGCTCACCAAATTTTGTTCTTCTAGGTTGAAACGTTCGTCTCCAGTAGCAGTTTTTATATTTAGGTTTCACTCTGTTCTCTCCTATATAGATAGATGAATTTGGAACTCTATATCTAATATGGTTTGTAGTAGTTCTTTGAAACTTGACAAAATAAAGAAGTTCTCAGTTTAGTCTCTATGGTTTGTTTCCTCTTAAAGTAGCCCTACCACAGAATGTGGAATAGCACTTTCATTGAGAGGGGTTGCCAAGCTTCTAAGAAATAAGGAATTTCGGTAATACCAGCAAATATTTTTTCACCCAATCTTGATGATACTTGGTGGTAATGATCAGTAGACAAATCCCACTTGGCTCACCAAATTTTCTTCTTCTAGGTTGAAGAGTTCCTCTACAGTAGCAGTTTTTATATTTAGGTTTCACTCTGTCCTCTCCTATATAGATAGATGAATTTGGAACTCTAAATCCAACATGGTTTGTAGTAGCTCTTTGAAACATGAAAAATAAAGGAGTTCTCAGTTTTGTCTCTATGGTTTGTTTCCTCTTCAAGTAGCCCTAGGCACAGACTGTGGAAAAGTACATTCATTGAGAGGGGTTGCCAAGCTTCTAAGAAATAACGAGTTTCCAAAATACTAGAAAACAGTTTTTCACCCATCTTCATGATACGTGGTGGTAATGGTCAGTACACAAATCCCACTTGGCTCACCAAATTGTGTTCTTCTAGGTTGAAGCGTTCGACTACAGTAGCATTTTTTATATTTAGGTTTCACTCTCATCTCTCCTATATAGATAGATGAATTTGGAACTCTAAATCCAACGTGGTTTGTAGTAGCTCTTTGAAACTTGACAAAATAAAGGAGTTCTCAGTTTTGTCTGTATGGTTTGTTTCCTCTTCAAGTAGCCCTAGGCACAGACTGTGGAAAAGCTCTTATATTGAGAGGGGTTGCCAAGCTTCTAAGAAATAACGAGATTCCAAAACACCAGCAAATATTTTTTCACACAATCTTGATGATACGTAGTGGTAATGATCAGTACACAAATCCCACATGGCTCACCAAATTGTGTTCTTCTAGGTTGAAGCATTCGTCGTCAGTAGCAGTTTTATATTTAGGTTTCACTCTCATCTCTCCTATATAGATAGATAAATTTGGATCTCTATATCTAACATGGTTTGTAGTAGCTTTTGAAACTTGACAAAATAAACGAGTTCTCAGTTTTGTCTCTATGTTTGTTTCCTCTTCAAGTAGCCCTAGGCACAGACTGAGGAAAAGCACATTAATTGAGAGGGGTTGCAAAGCTTCTAAGAAATAACAATTTTCTGAAATACCAGCAAATATTTTTCACCCAATCTTGATGATACTTGGTGGTAATGATCAGTACACAAATCCCACTTGGCTCACAAAATTGTGTTCTTCTAGGTTGAAACGTTCGTCTACAGTAGCAGTTTTTATATTTAGGTTTCACTCTCATCTCTCCTATATAGATAGATGAATTTGGAACTCTAAATCCAACATGGTTTGTAGTAGCTATTTGAAACTTGACAAAATAAAGGAGTTCTCAGTTTTGTGTCTATGGTTTGTTTCCTCTTGAAGTAGCCCTAGGCACAGACTGTGGAAAAGCACTTTCATTGAGAGGTGTTGCCAAGCTTCCAAGAAATTATGAGTTTCTGAAATACCAGCAAATATTTTTTCACCCAATCTTGATGATACATGGTGATTATAACAAGTACACAAATCCCACTTGGCTCACCAAATTTGTTCTTCTAGGTTGAAGCATTCGTTTACAGTAGCAGTTTTTATTTTTAGGTTTCACTCTGTTCTGTCCTATATAGATAGATATATTTGGAACTCTAAATCCAACATGGTTTGTAGAAGCTTTTTGAAAACTTGATAAAATAAAGGAGTTCTCAGTTTAGTCTTTACGGTTTTTCTCCTTCAAGTAGCCCTAGGCACAGACTGTGGAAAAGCACTTTCATTGAGAGGGGTTGCCAAGCTTCTAAGAAATATCGAGTTTCTGAAATACCAGCAAATATTTTTTCTCCCAATCTTGATGATACGTGGTGGTAATGATCAGTACACAAATCCCACTTGGCTCACCAAATTGTGTACTTCTAGGTTGAAGTGTTCGTCTACAGCAGCAGTTTTTATATGTAGGTTTCACTCTGTTCCATCTTATAAAGATAGATGATTTTAGAAATCTAAATCCAACAGGGTTTGTAGTAGCTCTTTGAAACTTTACAAAATAAAGGAGTTCTCAGTTTTTTCTCTATGGTTTGTTTCCTCTTCAAGTAGCCCTAGGCACAGACTTTGGAAAAGCACTTTCATTGAGAGGAGTTGCCACGCTTCTAAGAAATAACGAGTTTCCGAAATACCAGCAAATACTTATTAACCCAATCTTGAGGATACTTGGTGGTAATGATCAGTACACAAATCCCACTTGGCTCACCAAATTTTTGTTCTTCTAGGTTGACGCGTTCGTATACAGTAGCAGTTTTTATATTTAGGTTTCACTTTGTTCTCTCCTATATAGATAGATGAATTTGGAACTCTAAATCCAACATGGTTTGTATTAGCTCTTTGAAACTTGACAAAATAAAGGAGTTCTCAACTTAGTCTCTATGCTTTGTTTCCTCTTTAAGTAGCCCTAGGCACAGACTGTGGAAAAGCGCTTTCATTGAGAGGGGTTGCCACGCTTCTAAGAAATAACGATTTCCTATATACAAGGAAATACTTTTTAACACAGTCTTGATGATAATTGGTGGTAATGATCAGTACACAAATCCCACTTGGCTCACCAAATTATTTTCTTCTAGTTTGAAGCGTTCGTCTACAGTAGCAGTTTTTATATTTAGGTTTCACTTTGTTCTCTCCTATATAGATATTTGAATTTGGAACTCTAAATCCAACATGTTTTGTAGTAGCTCTTAAAAACTTGTCAAATAAAGGAGTTCTCAATTTAGTCTCTATGGTTTGTTTCCTCTTCAAGTAGCCCTAGGCACAGACTGTGGAAAAGCACTTTCATTGAGAGGGGTTGCCAACCTTCTAAGAAATAACAAGTATCTGAAATAAAAGCAAATATTTTTTTCACCCAATCTTGATGATACGTGGTGGTAAGGATCAGGACACAAATCCCACTTGGCTCACTAATTGTGTACTTCTAGGTTGAAGCGTTCGTCTACAGCAGGAGTTTTTATATGTAGGTTTCACTCTGTTTCCTCTTATAAAGATAGATGAATTTGAAACTCGAAATCCAACAGCATTTGTAGTAGCTCTTTGATACTTGACAAAATAAAGGAGTTCTCAGTTTTTTCTCTATGGTTTTTTTCCTTTTCAAGAAGCCCTAGGCACAGACTGTGGAAAAGCACTTTCATTGAGAGGGGTTGCCACGCTTCTAAGAAATAACAAGTATCTGAAATACCAGCAAATATTTTTTCACCCAATCTTGATGATACGTGGTGGTAATGAACAGTACACAAATCCCACTTGGCTCACCAAACTGTGAACTTCTAGATTGAGGTGTTCGTCTACAGCAGCAGTTTTTATATTTAGGTTTCACTCTGTTCCCTCTTATAAAGATAGATGAATTTGGAACTCTAAATCCAACAGGGTTTGTAGTAGCTCTTTGAAACTTGACAAAATAAAAGAGTTCTCAGTTTTTTCTCTATGGTTTGTTTCCTCTTCAATTAGCCCTAGGCACAGACTGTGGAAAAGCACTTTAATTGAGAGGGTTGCCAAGCTTCTAAGAAATAACGGAGTTTCCGAAATACCAGCAAATACTTTTTCACCCAATCTTGATGATACGTGGTGGTAATGATCAGTACACAAATCCCACTTGGCTCACCAAATTTGGGTCTTCTAGGTTGAAGCGTTCGTCTACAGTAGAAGTTTTTATATTTAGGTTTCACTTTGTTCTCTCCTATATAGATAGATGAATTTGGAACTCTAAATCCAACATGGTTTGTAGTAGCTTTTTGAAACTTGACAAAATAAAGGAGTTCTCAGTTTAGTCTCTACGGTTTTTCTCCTTCAAGTAGTCCTAGGCACAGACTGAGGAAAAGCACTTTAATTGAGAGGGGTTGCCAAGCTTCTAAGAAATAATGAGTTTCCGAAATACCAGCAAATACTTTTTCAACCAATCTTGATGATACGTGGTGGTAATGATCAGTACACAAATCCCACTTGGCTCACCAAGTTGTGTACTTCTATGTTGAAGCGTTCGTCTACAGCAGGAGTTTTTATATGCAGGTTTCACTCTGTTCCCTC
Organism: Callospermophilus lateralis; assembly: GCF_048772815.1. Lineage (NCBI taxonomy): Eukaryota > Metazoa > Chordata > Mammalia > Rodentia > Sciuridae > Callospermophilus > Callospermophilus lateralis. Next base: position 47,750 of record NW_027514151.1, on the reverse strand, counting down.
TTATAAAGATAGATGAATTTGAAACTCTAAATCCAACAGAATTTGTAGTAGCTCTTTGTACCTTGACAAAATAAAGGAGTTCTCAGTTTTTTCTCTATGGTTTGTTTCCTCGTCAAGTAGCCCTAGGCACAGACTGTGGAAAAGCACTTTCATTGAGAGGGATTGCCACGCTTCTAAGAAATAACGAGTTTCCGAAATACCAGCAAAAACTTTTTAACCCAATCTTGATGATACTTGGTGGTAATGATCAGTACACTAATCCCTCTTGGCTCACCAAATTTTGTTCTTCTAGGTTGAAGCGTTCGTCTACAGTAGCAGTTTTTATATTTAGGTTTCACTCTCATCTCTCCTATATAGATAGATGAATTTGGACCACTAAATCCAACATGGTTTGTAGTAGCTTTTTGAAACTTGACAAAATAAAGGAGTTCTCAGTTTAGTCTCTACGGTTTTTCTCCTTCAAGTAGCCCTAGGCACAGACTGTGGAAAAGCACTTTCATTGAGAGGGGTTTCCAACCTTCTAAGAAATAACATGTATCTGAAATAAAAGCAAATATTTTTTCACCCAATCTTGATGATACGTGGTGGTAATGATCAGGACACAAATCACACTTGGCTCACTAATTGTGTACTTCTAGGTTGAAGCGTTCGTCTACAGCAGGAGTTTTTATATGTAGGTTTCACTCTGTTTCCTCTTATAAAGATAGATGAATTTGAAACTCTAAATCCAACAGAATTTGTAGTAGCTCTTTGAAACTTGACAAAATAAAGGAGTTCTCAGTTTTTTCTCTATGGTTTGTTTCCTCTTCAAGAATCCCTAGGCATAGACTGTGGAAAAGCAATTTTATTGAGAGGGGTTGCCACGCTTCTAAGAAATAACGAGTTTCCGAAATACCAGCAAATACTTTTTAACCCAATCTTGATGATACTTGGTGGTAATGATCAGTACACAAATCCCACTTGGCTCACCAAGTTTGTTCTTCTAGGTTGAAGCGTTCATCTACAGTAGCAGTTTTTATATTTAGGTTTCATTTTGTTCTCTCCTATATAGATAGATGAATTTGGAACTCTAAATCCAACAGGGTTTGTAGTAGCTCTTTGAAACTTGACAAAATAAAAGAGTTCTCAGTTTTTTCCTCTATGGTTTGTTTCCTCTTCAATTAGCCCTAGGAAGAGACTGTGGAAAAGCACTTTAATTGAGAGGGGTTGCCAAGCTTCTAAGAAATAACGAGTTTCCGAAATACCAGCAAATACTTTTTCACCCAATCTTGATGATACGTGGTGGTAATGATCAGTACACAAATCCCACTTGGCTCAAGAAATTTGTTCTTCTAGGTTGTTGCGTTCGGCTACAGTAGCAGTTTTTATATTTAGGTTTCACTCTGTTCTCTCCTATATAGATAGATGAATTTGGACCACTAAATCCAACATGGTTTGTAGTAGCTCTTTGAAAGTTGACAAAATAAAGGAGTTCTCAGTTTAGTCTCTATGGTTTGTTTCTCTTTCAAGTAGCCCTAGGCACAGACTGTGGAAAAGCACTTTCATTGAGAGGGGTTGCCAACCTTCTAAGAAATAACAAGTATCTGAAATAAAAGCAAATATTTTTTCACCCAATCTTCATGATACGTGGTGGTAATGATCAGTACACAAATCCCACTTGGCTCACTAATTGTGTACTTCTAGGTTTAAGCGTTCGTCTACAGCAGGAGTTTTTATATGTAGGTTTCACTCTGTTTCCTCTTATAAAGATAGATGAATTTGAAACTCGAAATCCAACAGAATTTGTAGTAGCTCTTTGAAACTTGACAAAATAAAGGAGTTCTCAGTTTTTTCTCTATGGTTTGTTCCCTCTTCATTTAGCCCTTGGCACAGACTGTGGAAAAGCACTTTCATTGAAAGGGGTTGCCAAGCATCCAAGAAATAACGAGTTTCCGAATACCAACAAATATTTTTTCACCCAATCTTGATGATAGTTGGTGGTAATTATCGTTACACAAATCCCACTTGACTCACCAAATTTTGTTCTTCTAGTTTGAAGCGTTTGTTTACAATTTAAGTTTATAATTTAGGTTTCCCTATCTTCTCTCCTATATATATAGATGAATTTGGAACTCTAAATCCAACAGGGTTTGTAGTAGCTCTTTGAAACTTGACAAAATATAGGAGTTCTCAGTTTTGTATCTATGGTTTGTTTTTTCTCAAGTAGCCCTATGCCAAGACTGTGGAAAAGCAGTTCCATTGAGAGGGGTTGCCAAGCTTCTAAGAAATAACAAGTTTCCGAAGTACTAGCAAATATTCTTTCACCCAATCTTGATTATACTTGGTGGTAATGATCAGTACACAAATCCCACTTGGCTCACCAAATTGTGTTCTTCTAGATTGAAGCGTTCGTCTACAGTAGCGCTTTTTATATGTAGGTTTCACTCTGTTCTCTCCTATATAGATAGATGAATTTGGAACTCTAAATCCAACATGGTTTGTAGTAGCTCTTTGAAGCTTGACAAAATAAAGGAGTTCCCAGTTTTGTCTCTATGGTTTGTTTACTCTTCAAGTAGCCCTACGCACAGCCTGAGGAAAAGCACTTTCATTGAGAGGGGTTTCCAAGCTTCTAAGGAATAATGAGTTTCCGAAATACCAGCAAATATTTTTTCACCCAATCTTCGTGATACTTGGTGGTAATGATCAGTACACAAATCAAACTTGGCTTGCCAAATTTTGTTCTTCTAGGTTTAAGAGTTTGTCTACAGTAGCAGTTTTTATATTTAGGTTTCACTCTGTGCTCTCCTATATAGATAGATGATTTTGGAACTCTAAATCCAACATGGTTTGTAGTAGCTCTTTGACACTTGACAAAATAAACGCGTTCTCAGTTTTGTCACTATGGTTTGTTTCCTCTTCAAGTATCCCTAGGCACAGACTGTGGAAAAGCGCTTTCATTGAGAGGAGTTGCCAAGCTTCTAAGAAGTAAAGAGCTTCCGAAATACAGGCAAATATTTTTTCACCCAATCTTGATGATACTTGGTGGTAATGGTCAGTACACAAATCCCACTTGGCTCACCAAATTGTGTTCTTCTAGTTTGAAGCTTTCGTCTACAGCAGCAGTTTTTACATGTAGGTTACACTCTGTTCTCTCTTATATAGATAGATGAATTTGGAAGCCTAATCCAACATGGTTTGTAGTAGCTCTTTGAAACGTGACAAAATAAAGTATTTCTCAGTTTAGTCTCTATGGTTTGTTCCCTCTTCAAGTAGCCCTAGGCACAGACTGTGGAAAAGCACTTTCATTGAGAGGGGTTGCCAAGCTTCTAAGAAATAAGGAGTTTCCGAAATACCAGCAAATATTTTTTCACCCAATCTTGATGATACTTGGTGGTAATTATCGTTACACAAATCCCACTTGACTCACCAAATTTTGTTCTTCTCATTTGAAGCGTTCGTTTACAGTTTAAGTTTATATTTTTAGGTTTCCCTCTCTTCTCTCCTATATATATAGATGAATTTGGAACTCTAAATCCAGCATGGTTTGTAATAGCTCTTTAAAACTTGACTAAAAAAAAGTAGTTCTCAGTTTTTTCTCTATGGTTTGTTTCCTATTCAAGTAGCCCTAGGCACAGACAGTTGAAAAGCACTTTCATTGAAAGTGGTTGCCAAGCTTCCAAAAAATAACGAGTTTCCGAAATACCAGCAAATATTTTTTCACCCAATCTTGGTGATACTTGGTCGTAATGATAGCTACACAAATCCTATTTGACTCTCCAAATTTAGTTCTTCTAGGTTGAAGCGTTGGTTTACAGTAGCAGTTTTATTTTTAGGTTTCACTCTGTTCTCTCCTATATAGATAGATGAATTTGGAACTCTAAATCCAACATGGTTTGTAGTAGCTCTTTGAAACTTGACAAAATAAATGAGTTCTCAGTTTTGTCTCTATGATTTGTTTCCTCTTCATGTAGCCCTTAGCAGAGACTGTGGAAAAGCACTTTCATTGAAACGGGTTGCCAAGCTTCCAAAAAATTACGAGTTTCTGAAATACAAGAAAATATTTCTTCACCCAATCTTTATGATACGTGGTGGTAATGAGAAGTACACAAATCCAACTTGGCTCACCAAATTTTGTTCTTCTAGCTTCAAGCGTTCGTTTACAGTAGCAGTTTTTATTTTTAGGTTGCACTCTGTTCTCTCCTATATAGGTAGATGAATTTGGCACTCTAAATCCAAAATGGTTTGTAGTAGCTCTTTGAAACCTGACAAAATAAAGTAGTTCTCAGTTTTGTGTCTATGGTTTGTTTCCTGTTCAAGTAGCCCAGGGCCCAGACTGTGGAAAAGCACTTCCATTGAGAGGGGTTGGCAATCTTCTAAGAAATAACGAGTTTTCGAAATACCAGCAAATATTCTTTCACCCAATCTTGATGATACTTGGTGGTAATGAGCAGTACACAAATCCCACTTGGCTCACCAAATTGTGTTCATCTAGGTTGAAGCGTTCGGCTACAGTAGCAGTTTTTATTTTTGGGTTTCACTCTGTTATCTCTTATATAGATAGATGATTTTGGAACTCCAAATCCAACATGGTTTGTTGTAGCTCTTTGAAACTTGACAAAATAAAGTAGTTCTCAGTTTTGTCTCTATGGTTTGTTTCCTCTTGAAGTAGCCCTAGGCACAGACTGTGGAAAAACACTTTCATTGAAAGGGGTTGCCAAGCTTCCAAGATATTACGAATTTCCGAAACACCAGCAAATATTTTTTCACCCAATCTTGATGATACTTGGTGGTAATGATCGGTACACAAATCCCACTTGGCTCACCAAATTGTCTTCTTCTAGTTTGAAGCGTTCGTCTACAGTAGCAGTTTTTATATGTAGGTTTCACTCTGTTCTCTCTTATATATATATATGAATTTGGAACTCTAAATCCAACATGGTTTGTAGTAGCTCTTTGAAACTTGACAAAATAAAGGAGTTCTCAGTTTAGTCTCTATGCTTTGTTTCCTCTTCATGTAGCCCTAGGCACAGACAGTGGAAAAGCACTTTAATTGAGAGGGGTTGTCAAGCTTCTAAGAAATAATGAGTTTCCGAAATACCAGCAAATATTTTTCACCCAAACTTGATGATACTTGGTGGTAATGATCAGTACACAAATCCCACTTGGCTCACCAAATTTTGATCTTCTAGGTTGAAGAGTTCGTCTACAGCAGCAGTTTTTAAATGTAGGTTACACTCTGTTCTCTCTTTTATAGATAGATGAATTTGGAACTCTAAATCCAACAAGGTTTGTAGTAGCTCTTTGAAACGTGACAAAATAAAGTAGTTTCTCAGTTTTTTCTCTGTGGTTTGTTCCCTCTTCATTTAGCCCTTGGCACAGACTGTGGAAAGCACTTTCATTGAAAGGGGTTGCCAAGCATCCAAGAAATAACGAGTTTCCGAATACCAGCAAATATTTTTTCACCCAATCTTGATGATAGTTGGTGGTAATTATCGTTACACAAATCCCACTTGACTCACCAAATTTTGTTCTTCTAGTTTGAAGCGTTCGTTTACAATTTAAGTTTATAATTTAGGTTTCCCTATCTTCTCTCCTATATATATAGATGAATTTGGAACTCGAAATCCAACATGGTTTGTAGTAGCTCTTTGAAACTTGACAAAATATAGGAGTTCTCAGTTTTGTATCTATGGTTTATTTTTTCTCAAGTAGCCCTATGCCCAGACTGTTGAAAAGCAGTTCCATTGAGAGGGGTTGCCAAGCTTCTAAGAAATAACGAGTTTCCGAAGTACCAGCAAATATTTTTTCACCCAATCTTGATGATACTTGGTGGTAATGATCAGTACACAAATCCCACTTGGCTCACCATATTGTGTTCTTCTAGATTGATGCGTTCGTCTACAGTAGCAGTTTTTACATGTAGGTTTCACTCTGTTCTCTCCTATATAGATAGATGAATTGGAACTCGAAATCCAACATGGTTTGTAGTAGCTCTTTGAAACGTGACAAAAAAACCTAGTTCTGAGTTTTGTCTCTATGGTTTGTTTCCTCTTCAAGTGGCCCGAATCAGAGACTGTGGAAAAGCACTTTCATTGAGAGGTGTTTGCCAAGCTTCTAAGGAATAACGAGTTTCCGAAATACCTGCAAATCTTTTTTCACCCAATCTTGATGATACTTGGTGGTAATGATCAGTACACAAAACCCACTTGCCTCACCAAATTTTGTGCTTCTATGTTTAAGCGTTTGTCTACAGTAGCAGTTTTTATATGTAGGTTTCCCTCTGTTCTCTCCTATATAGATAGATGAATTTGGAACTCTATATCCAACATGGTTGTAGTAGCTCTTTGAAACTTGGCAAACAAAAAAGTAGTTCTCAGTTTTGTCTCAATGGTTTGTTTCCTCTTCAAGTAGCCCTAAGAGGAGACTGTGGAAAACCACTTTCATTGAAAGTTGTTGCCAAGCTTCCAAGAAATTACGAGTTTTCGAAAAACCAGCAAATATTTTTCTCCCAATCTTGATGATACGGGGTGGTAATGACACGTACAGAAAGCCCACTTGGCTCACCAAATTTTGTTCTTCTACGTTGAAGCATTCGTTTACAGTAGCAGTATTTATTTTTAGGATTCACTCTGTTCTCTCCTATATATATAGATGAATTTGGAACTCTAAATCCAACATGGTTTGTAGTAGCTCTTTGAAACTTGACAAAATAAAAGAGTTCTCAGTTTTGACTCCATGGTTTGTTTTCAATTCAAGTAGCCCTAGGCACAGACTGTGGAAAAGCACTTTCATTGAGAGGGGTTGCCAAGCTTCTAAGAAATAACGAGTTACCGAAATACGGGCAAATATTTTTTCACCCAATCTTGATGATTCTTGGTGGTAATGATCAGTACACAAATCCCACTTGGCTCACCACCTTTTGTTCTTCTAGGTTGAAACGTTCGTCTACAGTAGCAGTTTTTATATTTAGGTTTCACTCTGTTCTCTCTTCCATAGATAGATGAATTTGGAACTCTAAATCCAACATGGTTTGTAGTAGGTCTTTGAAACTTGACAAAATAAAGGAGTTCTCAGTTTAGTCTCTAGGGTTTGTGTCCTTTTCAAGTCGCCCTAGGCAAGGACTGTGGAAAAGCACTTCCATTGAGAACGGTTGCCAAGCTTCTAAGAAATAACGAGGTTTCCGAAATACCAGCAAATATTTTTTCAAACAATCTTGATGATACGTGTTGTTAATGATCAGTACACAAATCCCACTTGGCTCACAAAATTGTGCTCTTCTAGGTTGAAGCGTTCATCTACAGCAGCAGTTTTTATATGTAGGTTTCACTCTGTTCTCTCTTCCATAGATAGATGATTTTGGAACTCTAAATCCAACATGGTTTGTAGTAGGTCTTTGAAACTTGACAAAATAAAGGAGTTCTCAGTTTTGTCTCTATGGTTTGTTTCCTCTTCAAGTAGCCCTAGGCACAGACTCTGGAAAAGCACTTACATTGAGAGGGGTTGCCAAGCTTCTAAGAAATAACGAGTTTCCGAAACACCAGTAAATATTCTTCACCCAATCTTGATGATAGGTGGTGGTAATGATCAGTAAACAAATTCCACTTGGCTCACCAAATTGTTTTCTTCTAGGTTGAAGCGTTCGTCTACAGTAGCAGTTTTTATATTTAGGTTTCACTCTCATCTCTCCCATATAGATAGATGAATTTGGAACTCTAAATTCAACATGGTTTGTACTAGCTGTTTAAAACTTGACAAAATAAAGGAGTTCTCACTTTTGACTCTATGATTTGTTTCCTCTTCAACTAGCCCTAGGCACAGACTGTGGAAAAGCACTTTCATTGAGAGGGGTTGCCAAGCTTCTAAGAAATAACGAGTTACCGAAATACGGGCAAATATTTTTCACCCAATCTTGATGATTCTTGGTGGTAATGATCAGTACACAAATCCCACTTGGCTCACCACCTTTTGTTCTTCTAGGTTGAAACGTTCGTCTACAGTAGCAGTTTTTATATTTAGGTTTCACTCTGTTCTCTCTTCCATAGATAGATGAATTTGGAACTCTAAATCCAACATGGTTTGTAGTAGGTCTTTGAAACTTGACAAAATAAAAAAGTTCTCAGTTTTGTCTCTATGGTTTGTTTCCTCTTCAAGTAGCCCTAGGCACAGACTCTGGAAAAGCACTTACATTGAGAGGGGTTGCCAAGCTTCTAAGAAATAACGAGTTTCCGAAACACCAGTAAATATTTTTTCACCCAATCTTGATAATACTTGGTGGTAATGATCAGTACACAAATCTCACTTGGCTCACCAAATTGTGTTCTTCTAGGTTGAAGCGTTCGTCTTCAGTAGCAGTTTTTATATTTAGGTTTCACTCTCAACTCTCCTATATAGATACATGAATTTGGAACTCTAAGTCCAACATGGTTGGTAGTGGCTCTTTGAAACTTGACAAAATAAAGGTGTTCTCAGTTTTGTCTCTATGGATTGTTTCCTCTTCAAGTAGCCCTCGGCACAGACTGTGGAAAAGCACTTTCATTGAGAGGGTTGCCAAGCTTCTAAGAAATAACGAGTTTCCGAAATTCCAGCAAATATTTTTTCACCCAATCTTGATGATTCTTGGTGGTAATGATCAGTACACAAATCCCACTTGGCTCACCAAATTGTGTTCTTCTAGGTTGAAGCGTTCGTCTACAGTAGCAGTTTTTATATTTTAGGTTTCACTCTGTTCTCTCCTAAATAGATAGATACATTTTCAACTCGAAATCCAACATGGTTTGTAGTAGCTCTTTGTAACTTGACAAAATAAAGAAGTTTTCAGTTTTGTCTCTATGGTTTGTTTCCTTTTCAAGTAGCCCTAGGCACAGACTTTGGAAAAGCATTTTCATTGAGAGGGGTTGCCAAGCGTCTAAGAAATTACGAGTTTCCGAAATACCAGCAAATATTTCTTCACCCAATCTTGATGATACGTGGTGGTAATGATCAGTACACAAATCCCACTTGGCTCACCTAATTGTGTTCTTCTAGGTTGAAGAGTTCCTCTACAGTAGCAGTTTTCATATTTAGATTTCCCTCTGTTCTCTCCTATACAGATAGATGAATTAGGAACTCTAAATCCAACATGGTTTGTAGTAGCTCTTTGAAACTTGACAAAATAAATGAGTTCTCAGTTTTGTCTGTATTGTTTGTTTCCACTTCAAGTAGCCCTAGGCACAGACTTTGGAAAAGCATTTTCATTGAGAGGGGTTGCCAAGCTTCTAAGAAATAACGAGTTTCCGAAATACCAGCAAATATTTTTTCACCCAATCTTGATGATACGTGGTGGTAATGAGCAGTACACAAATTCCACTTAGCTCACAAAATTGTGTTCTTCTAGGTTGAAGCGTTCTTCTACAGTAGCAGTTTTTATATTTAGGTTTCACTCTCATCTCTCCTATATACATAGATGAATTTGGAACTCTAAATTCAACATGGTTTGTAGTAGCTCTTTGAAACTTGACAAAATAGAGGAGTTCTCACTTTTTTCTCTATGATTTGTTTCCTCTTCAAGTAGCCCTAGGCACAGACTGTGGAAAAGCACTTCATTGAGAGGGGTTGCCAAGCTTCTAAGAAATAACGGGTTACCGAAATACCGGCAAATATTTTTTCACCCAATCTTGATGATTCTTGGTGGTAATGATCAGTACACAAATCCCACTTGCCTAATCAAATTTTGTTCTTCTAGGTTGAAACGTTCGTCTACAGTAGCAGTTTTTATATTTAGGTTTCACTCTGTTCTCTCCTATATAGATAGATGAATTTGGAACTCTATATCTAACATGGTTTGTAGTAGCTTTTTGAAACTTGACAAAATAAAGGAGTTCTCATTTTTGTCTCTATGGTTTGTTTCCTCTTCAAGTAGCCCTCGGCACAGACTGTGGAAAAGCACTTTCATTGAGAGGGGTTGCCAAGCTTCTAAGAAATAACGAGTTTCCGAAATACCAGCAAATATTTTTTCACCCAATCTTGATGATACGTGGTGGTAATGATCAGTACACAAATCCCACTTGGCTCAGAAATTGTGTTCTTCTAGGTTGAAGCGTTCATCTACAGCAGCAGTTTTATATGTAGGTTTCACTCTGTTCTCTCTTATATAGATAGATGAATTTGGAACTCTATATCCAACATGGTTTGTAGTAGCTCTTTGAAACTTGACGAAATAAAGGAGTTTTCAGTTTTTTCTCTATGCTTTGTGTCCTTTTCAAGTAACCCTATGCACAGACTGTGGAAAAGCACTTTCATTGAGAGGGGTTGCCAAGCGTCTAAGAAATTATGAGTTTCCGAAATACCAGCAAATAATTTTTCCGGCAATCTTGATGATACTTGATGGTAATGATCAGTACACAATTCCCACTTTGCTCACCAAATTGTGTTCTTCTAGGTTGAAGCGTTCATCTACAGTAGCAGTTTTTATATTTAGGTTTCACTCTGTTCTCTCCTATATAGATAGATGAATTTGGAACTCTAAATCCAACATGGTTTGTAGTAGCTCTTTGAAACTTGACAAAATAAAGGAGTTCTCCGTTTTTGTCTCTATGGTTTATTTCCTCTTCAAGTAGCCCTAGGCACAGACGGTGGAAAAGCACTTTCATTAAGAGGGGTTGCCAAGCTTCTAAGAAATAACGAGTTTCCGAAATACCAGCAAATATTTTTTCACCCAATCTTGATGATACGTGGTGGTAATGAACAGTACACAATTCCCCACTTTGCTCACCAAATTGTGTTCTTCTAGGTTGAAGCGTTCATCTACAGTAGCAGTTTTTATATTTAGGTTTCACTCTCATCTCTCCGATATAGATAGATGAATTTGGAACTCTAAATCCAACATGGTTGGCTAGTGGCTCTTTGAAACTTGACAAAATAAACGTGTTCTCAGTTTTGTCGCTATGGTTTGTTTCCTCTTCAAGTAGCCCTAGGCACAGACTGTGGAAAAGCACTTTCATTGAGAGGGGTTGCCAAGCTTCTAAGAAATAACGAGTTACCGAAATACCGGCAAATATTTTTTCACCCAATCTTGATGATACGTGGTGGTAATGATCAGTACACAAATCCCACTTGGCTCACTACATTTTGTTCTTCTACATTGAAACGTTCGAATACAGTAGCAGTTTTTATATTTAGGTTTCACTCTGTTATCTCCTATATAGATAGATGAATTTGGAACTCTAAATACAACATGGTTTGTAGTAGCTCTTTGAACCTTGACAAAATAAAGGAGTTCTCAGTTTTGTCTCTATGGTTTGTTTCATCTTCAAGTAGCCCTAGGCCCAGATTGTGGAAAAGCATTTTCATTGAGAGGGGTTGCCAAGCTTCTAAGAAATAACGAGTTTCCGAAATACCAGCAAATATTTTTTCACCCAATCATGATGATACGTGGTGGTAATGATCAGTACACAAAATCTCACTTGGCTCACCAAATTGTGTTCTTCTAGGTTGAAGCGTTCGTCTACAGTAGCAGTATTTATATTTAGGTTTCACTCTCATCTCTCCTATATAGATTGATGAATTTGGAACTCTAAATCCAACATGGTTTGTAGTAGTTCTTTGAAACTTCACAAAATATAGGAGTTCTCAGTTTTGTCTCTATGGTTTTTTTCCTTTTCAAGTAGCCCTAGGCACAGACTGTGGAGAAGCACTTTCATTGAGAGGGGTTGCCAAGCATCCAAGAAATAACGAGTTACCGAAATACCGGGATATATTTTTTCACCCAATCCTGATGATTCTTGGTGGTAATGATCAGTACACAAATCCCACTTGGCTCACCAAATTTTGTTCTTCTAGGTTGATACGTTCGTCTACAGTAGCAGTTTTTATATTTAGGTTTCACTCTGTTCTCTCCTATATAGTTAGATGAATTTGGAACTCCAAATTCAACAAGGTTTGTAGTAGCTCTTTGAAACTTGAGAAAATAAAGGAGTTCTCAGTTTAGTCTCTATGGTTTGTTTCCTCTTCAAGTAGCCCTAGGAACAGACTGTGGAAAAGCACTTTCATTGAGAGGGGTTGCCAAGCATCTAAGAAATTACGAGTTTCCGAAATACCAGCAAATATTTTTTCACCCAATCTTGATGATCCTTGGTGGTAATGATCAGTACACAAATCCCACTTGGCTCACCAAATTGTGGTCTTCTAGGTTGAAGCATTCGTCTACAGTAGCAGTTTTTATATTTAGGTTTCACTCTGTTCTCTCCTATATAGATAGATGAATTTGGAACTCTATATCCAACATGGTTTGTAGTAGCTCTTTGAAACTTGACAAAATAAAGGAGTTTTCAGTTTTGTGTCTATGGGTTGTTTCCACTTCAAGTAACCCTATGCACAGACTGTGGAAAAGCACTTTCATTGAGAGGGGTTGCCAAGCGTCTAAGAAATTATGAGTTTCTGAAATACCAGCAAATAATTTTTCCCGCAATCTTGATGATACTTGATGGTAATGATCAGTACACAAATCCCACTGGGCTCACCAAATTGTGTGCTTCTAGGTTGAAGCGTTCGTCTACAGTAGCCGTTTTTATATTTAGGTTTCACTCTGTTCTCTCCTATATAGATAGATGAATTTGGAACTCTAAATCCAACATGGTTTGTAGTAGCTCTTTGAAACTTTACAAAATAAAGGAGTTCTCCGTTTTGTCTCTATGGTTTATTTCCTCTTCAAGTAGCCCTAGGCACAGACTTTGGAAAAGCACTTTAATTGAGAGGATTTGCCAAGCTTCTAAGAAATAACTAGTTTCCGAAATACCAGCAAATATTTTTTCACCCAATCTTGATGATACGTGGTGGTAAAGATCAGTACACAAATTCCACTTGGCTCACCAAATTGTGTTCTTCTAGGTTTAAGCGTTCGTCTACAGTAGCAGTTTTTATATTTAGGTTTCACTCTCATCTCTCCTATATAGATAGATGAATCTGGAACTCTAAATTCAACATGGTTTGTAGTAGCTCTTTGAAACTTGTCAAAATAAAGGAGTTCTCACTTTTGTCTCTATGATTTGTTTCCTCTTCAAGTAGCCCTAGGCACAGACTGTGGAAAACCACTTTCATTGAGAGGGGTTGCCAAGCTTCTAAGAAATAACGAGTTACCGAAATACCGGCAAATATTTTTTCACCCAATCTTGATGATTCTTGGTGGTAATGATCAGTACACAAATCCCACTTGGCTCACCACATTGTGTTCTTCTAGGTTGAAACGTTCGTCTACAGTAGCAGTTTTTATATTTAGGTTTCACTCTGATCTCTCCTATATAGATAGATGAATTTGGAACTCTAAATCAAACATGGTTTGTAGTAGCTCTTTGAAACTTGATAAAATAAAGGAGTTCTCATTTTAGTCTCTATGGTTTGTTTCCTCTTCAAGTTGCCCTAGGCACAGACTGTGGAAAAGCACTTTCATTGAGAGGGGTTGCCAAGTTACTAAGAAATAACGAGTTTCTGAAATACCAGCAAATATTTTTTCACCCAATCTTGATGATACGTGGTGGTAATGATCAGTACACAAATCCCACTTGGCTCACCAAATTGTGTTCTTTTAGGTGAAGCGTTCGTCTACCGTAGCAGTTTTTATATTTAGGTTTCCATCTCATCTCTCCTATATAGAGAGATGAATTTGGAACTCTAAATCCAACATGGTTTGTAGTAGCTCTTTTAAACTTCAGAAAATAAAGGAGTTCTCAGTTTTGCCTCTATGGTTTGTTTCCTCTTCAAGTAGCCCTAGGCCCAGACTGTGGAAAAGCATTTTCATTGAGAGGGGTTGCCAATCTTCTAAGAAATAACGAGTTTCCGAAATGCCAGCAAATATTTTTTCACCCAATCATGATGATACGTGGTGGTAATGATCAGTACACAAATCTCACTGGGCTCACCAAATTGTGTTCTTCTAGGTTGAAGCGTTCGTCTACAGTAGCAGTTTTTATATTTAGGTTTCACTCTCATCTCTCCTATATAGATTGATGAATTTGGAACTCAAAATCCAACATGGTTTGTAATAGCTTTTTGAAACTTGACAAAATAAAGGAGTTCTCAGTTTTGTCTCTATGGTTTTTTTCCTCTTCAAGTAGCCCTAGGCACAGACTGTGGAGAAGCACTTTCATTGAGAGGGGTTGCCAAGCTTCTAAGAAATAACGAGTTACCGAAATACCGGGATATATTTTTTCACCCAATCCTGATGATTCTTGGAGGTAATGATCAGTACACAAATCCCACTTGGCTCACCAAATTTTGTTCTTCTATGTTGAAACGTTCGTCTACAGTAGCAGTTTTTATATTTAGGTTTCACTCTGTTCTCTCCTATATAGTTAGATGAATTTGGAACTCCAAATCCAACATGGTTTGTAGTAGCTCTTTGAAACTTGAGAAAATAAAGGAGTTCTCATTTTAGTCTCTATGGTTTGTTTCCTCTTCAAGTAGCCCTAGGCACAGACTGTGGAAAAGCACTTTCATTGAGAGGGGTTGCCAAGCATCTAAGAAATTACGAGTTTCCAAAATACCAGCAAATATTTTTTCACCCAATCTTGATGATCCATGGTGGTAATGATCAGTACACAAATTCTACTTTGTTCAAGAAATTGTGTTCTTCAAGGTTGAAGCGTTCGTCTATAGTAACAGTTTTTATATTTGGGTTTCCCTCTGTTCTGTCCTATATGGATAGATGAATTTGGAACTCTAAATCCAACATGGTTTGTAGTAGCTCTTTGAAACTTGACAATATAAAGGAGTTCTCAGTTTTGTCTCTATGGTTTGTTTCCTCTTCAAGTAGCCCTAGGCACAGACTGTGGAGAAGCACTTTCATTGAGAGGGGTTGCCAAGCTTCTAAGAAATAACAATTTTCCGAAACACCAGGAAATATTTTTTCACTCATTCTTGATAATAGTTGGTGGTAATGATCAGTACACAAATCCCACATGGCTCACCAAATTTTGTACTTCTAGGTTGAAGCGTTCATCTACAGTAGCAGTTTTTATATTTAGGTTTCACTCTCAACTCTCCTACATAGATAGATGAATTTGGATCTCTATATCTAACATGGTTTGTTGTAGCTCTTGGAAACTTGACAAAATAAAGGAGTTCTCAATTTTGTCTCTATGGTTTGTTTCCTCTTCAAGTAGCCCTAGGCACAGACTGTGGAAAAGCACTTTCATTGAGAGGAGTTGCCAAGATTCTAAGAAATAACGAGTTTCCGAAATACCAGCTAATATTTTTTCACCCAATCTTGATGATTCTTGGTGGCAATGATCAGTACACAAATCCCACTTGGCTCACCAAATTGTGTTCTCGTAGGTTGAAGCGTTCGTCTACAGTAGCAGTTTTTATATTTAGGTTTCCCTCTGTTCTCTCCTATACAGATAGATGAATTAGGAACTCTAAATCCAACATGCTTTCTAGTAGCTCTTTGAAACTTGACAAATTAATGAGTTCTCAGTTTTGTCTCTATGGTTTGTTTCCACTTCAATTAGCCCTAGGCACAGACTGTGGAAAAGCACTTCCACTGAGAGCCGTTGCCAAGCTTCTAAGAAATAACGAGTTTCCGAAATACCAGCAAATATTTTTTCACCCAATCTTGATGATACATGGTGGTAATGATCAGTACACAAATCCCATTTGGCTCACCAAATTGTGTTCTTCTAGGTTGAACCGTTCGTCTACAGTAGCAGTTTTTATATTTAGTTTTCACTCTCATCTCTCCTATATAGATAGATGAATTTGGAACTCTAAATTCAACATGGTTTGTAGTAGCTCTTTGAAACTTGACAAAATAAAGGAGTTCTCACTTTTGTCTCTATAATTTGTTTCCTCTTCAACTAGCACTAGGCACAGACTGTGGAAAAGCACTTTCATTGAGAGGGGTTGCCAAGCTTCTAAGAAATAAGGAGTTACCGAAATACCGGCAAATATTTTTTCACCCAATCATGATGATACGTGGTGGTAATGATCAGTACACAAATCTCACTTGGCTCACCAAATTGTATTTTCTAGGTTGAAGCGTTTGTCTAAAGTTGCAGTATTTATATTTAGGTTTCACTCTCATCTCTCCTATATAGATTGATGAATTTGGAACTCTAAATCCAACATGGTTTGTAGTAGTTCTTTGAAACTTGACAAAATATAGGAGTTCTCAGTTTTTTCTCTATGGTTTTTTTCCTCTTCAAGTAGCCCTAGTCACAGACTGTGGAGAAGCACTTTCATTGAGAGGGGTTGCCAAGCTTCCAAGAAATAACGAGTTACTGAAATACCGGGATATATTTTTTCACCCAATCCTGATGATTCTTGGTGGTAATGATCAGTACACAAATCCCACTTGGCTCACCAAATTTTGTTCTTCTAGGTTGAAACGTTCGTCTACAGTAGCAGATTTTATATTTAGGTTTCACTCTGCTCTCTCCTATATAGTTAGATGAATTTGGAACTCCAAATCCAACATGGTTTGTAGTAGCTCTTTGAAACTTGAGAAAATAAAGGAGTTCTCAGTTTAGTCTCTATGGTTTGTTTCCTCTTCAAGTAGCCCTAGGCACAGACTGTGGAAAAGCACTTTCATTGAGAGGGGTTGCCAAGCATCTAAGAAATTACGAGTTTCCGAAATACCAGCAAATATTTTTTCACCCAATCTTGATGATTCTTGGTGGTAATGATCAGTACACAAATCCGACTTGGCTCACCAAATTGTGTTCTTCTAGGTTGAAGCATTCGTCTACAGTAGCAGTTTTTATATTTAGGTTTCACTCTGTTCTCTCCTATATAGATAGATGAATTTGGAACTCTATATCCAACATGGTTTGTAGTAGCTCTTTGAAACTTGACAAAATAAAGGAGTTTTCAGTTTTGTCTCTATGGTTTGTTTCCACTTCAAGTAACCCTATGCACAGACTGTGGAAAAGCACTTTCATTGAGAGGGGTTGCCAAGCGTCTAAGAAATTATGAGTTTCTGAAATACCAGCAAATAATTTTTCCCGCAATCTTGATGATACTTGATGGTAGTGATCAGTACACAAATCCCACTGGGCTCACCAAATTGTGTGCTTCTAGGTTTAAGCGTTCGTCTACAGTAGCAGTTTTTATATTTAGGTTTCACTCTGTTCTCTCCTATATAGATAGATGAATTTGGAACTCTAAATCCAACATGGTTTGTAGTACCTCTTTGAAACTTTACAAAATAAAGGAGTTCTCCGTTTTGTCTCTATGGTTTATTTCCTCTTCAAGTAGCCCTACTCACAGACTGTGGAAAAGCACTTTAATTGAGAGGATTTGCCAAGCTTCTAAGAAATAACTAGTTTCCGAAATACCAGCAAATATTTTTTCACCCAATCTTGATGATACGTGGTGGTAAAGATCAGTACACAAATTCCACTTGGCTCACCAAATTGTGTTCTTCTAGGTTTAAGCGTTCGTCTACAGTAGCAGTTTTTATATTTAGGTTTCACTCTCATCTCTCCTATATAGATAGATGAATCTGGAACTCTAAATTCAACATGGTTTGTAGTAGCTCTTTGAAACTTGTCAAAATAAAGGAGTTCTCACTTTTGTCTCTATGATTTGTTTCCTCTTCAAGTAGCCCTAGGCACAGACTGTGGAAAACCACTTTCATTGAGAGGGGTTGCCAAGCTTCTAAGAAATAACGAGTTACCGAAATACCGGCAAATATTTTTTCACCCAATCTTGATGATTCTTGGTGGTAATGATCAGTACACAAATCCCACTTGGCTCACCACATTGTGTTCTTCTAGGTTGAAACGTTCGTCTACAGTAGCAGTTTTTATATTTAGGTTTCACTCTGATCTCTCCTATATAGATAGATGAATTTGGAACTCTAAATCAAACATGGTTTGTAGTAGCTCTTTGAAACTTGATAAAATAAAGGAGTTCTCATTTTAGTCTCTATGGTTTGTTTCCTCTTCAAGTTGCCCTAGGCACAGACTGTGGAAAAGCACTTTCATTGAGAGGGGTTGCCAAGTTACTAAGAAATAACGAGTTTCTGAAATACCAGCAAATATTTTTTCACCCAATCTTGATGATACGTGGTGGTAATGATCAGTACACAAATCCCACTTGGCTCACCAAATTGTGTTCTTTTAGGTGAAGCGTTCGTCTACCGTAGCAGTTTTTATATTTAGGTTTCCATCTCATCTCTCCTATATAGAGAGATGAATTTGGAACTCTAAATCCAACATGGTTTGTAGTAGCTCTTTTAAACTTCAGAAAATAAAGGAGTTCTCAGTTTTGCCTCTATGGTTTGTTTCCTCTTCAAGTAGCCCTAGGCCCAGACTGTGGAAAAGCATTTTCATTGAGAGGGGTTGCCAATCTTCTAAGAAATAACGAGTTTCCGAAATGCCAGCAAATATTTTTTCACCCAATCATGATGATACGTGGTGGTAATGATCAGTACACAAATCTCACTGGGCTCACCAAATTGTGTTCTTCTAGGTTGAAGCGTTCGTCTACAGTAGCAGTTTTTATATTTAGGTTTCACTCTCATCTCTCCTATATAGATTGATGAATTTGGAACTCAAAATCCAACATGGTTTGTAATAGCTTTTTGAAACTTGACAAAATAAAGGAGTTCTCAGTTTTGTCTCTATGGTTTTTTTCCTCTTCAAGTAGCCCTAGGCACAGACTGTGGAGAAGCACTTTCATTGAGAGGGGTTGCCAAGCTTCTAAGAAATAACGAGTTACCGAAATACCGGGATATATTTTTTCACCCAATCCTGATGATTCTTGGAGGTAATGATCAGTACACAAATCCCACTTGGCTCACCAAATTTTGTTCTTCTATGTTGAAACGTTCGTCTACAGTAGCAGTTTTTATATTTAGGTTTCACTCTGTTCTCTCCTATATAGTTAGATGAATTTGGAACTCCAAATCCAACATGGTTTGTAGTAGCTCTTTGAAACTTGAGAAAATAAAGGAGTTCTCATTTTAGTCTCTATGGTTTGTTTCCTCTTCAAGTAGCCCTAGGCACAGACTGTGGAAAAGCACTTTCATTGAGAGGGGTTGCCAAGCATCTAAGAAATTACGAGTTTCCGAAATACCAGCAAATATTTTTTCACCCAATCTTGATGATCCATGGTGGTAATGATCAGTACACAAATTCTACTTCGTTCAAGAAATTGTGTTCTTCTAGGTTGAAGCGTTCGTCTATAGTAACAGTTTTTATATTTGGGTTTCCCTCTGTTCTGTCCTATATGGATAGATGAATTTGGAACTCTAAATCCAACATGGTTTGTAGTAGCTCTTTGAAACTTGACAATATAAAGGAGTTCTCAGTTTTGTCTCTATGGTTTGTTTCCTCTTCAAGTAGCCCTAGGCACAGACTGTGGAGAAGCACTTTCATTGAGAGGGGTTGCCAAGCTTCTAAGAAATAACAATTTTCCGAAACACCAGGAAATATTTTTTCACTCATTCTTGATAATAGTTGGTGGTAATGATCAGTACACAATTCCCACTTGGCTCACCAAATTGTGTTCTTCTAGGTTGAAGCGTTCGTCTACAGTAGCAGTTTTTATATTTAGGTTTCACTCTCATCTCTCCTATATAGATAGATGAATTTGGAACTCTAAATTCAACATGGTTTGAGGAAGCTCTTTGATACTTGACAAAATAAAGGAGTTCTCACTTTTGTCTCTATGATTTGTTTCCTCTTCAAGTAACCCTAGTCACAGACTGTGGAAAAGCACTTTCATTGAGAGGGGTTGCGAAGCTTCTAAGAAATAACGAGTTACCGAAATACCGGCAAATATTTTTTCACCCAATCTTGATGATTCTTGGTGGTAATGATCAGTACACAAATCAAACTTGGCTCACCACATTTTGTTCTTCTAGGTTGAAACGTTCGTCTTCAGTAGCAGTTTTTATATTTAGGTTTCACTCTCATCTCTCCTATATAGAAACATGAATTTGGAACTCTAAATCTAACATGGTTTGTAGTAACTCTTTGAAACTTGACAAAATAAAGGAGATCTCAGTTTTGTCTCTATGGTTTGTTTCCTCTTCAAGTAGCCCTAGGCACAGACTGTGGAAAAGCACTTTCGTTGAGAGGGGTTGCCAAGCTTCTAAAAAATAACGAGATTCCGAAATACCAGCAAATATTTTTTCACCCAATCTTGATGATACGTGGTGGTAATGATCAGTACACCAATCCCACTTGGCTCACCAAATTGTGTTCTTCTAGGTTTAAGCGTTCATCTACAGCAGCAGTTCTTATATGTAGGTTTCACTATGTTCTCTCTTATATAGATAGATGAATTTGGAACTCTAAATACAACATGGTTTGTAGTAGCTCTTTGAAACTTTACAAATAAAGGAGTTTTCAGTTTTGTCTCTATGGTTTGTGTACATTTCAAGTAGCCCTAGGCACAGACTGTGGAAAAGCACTTTCATTGAGAGTGGTTGCCAAGTGTCTAAGAAATTACGAGTTTCCGAAATACCAGCAAATAATTTTTCACCCAATCTTGATGATACTTGATGGTAATGATCAGTACACAAATCCCACTTGGCTCACCAAATTGTGTTCTTCTAGGATGAAGCGTTCGTCTACAGTAGCAGTTTTTATATTTAGGTTTCACTCTGTTCTCTCCTATATAGATAGATGAATTTGGAACACTAAATCCAACATGGTTTGTTGTAGCTCTTTGAAACTTGACAAAATAAAGGAGTTCTCAGTTTTGTCTCTATGGTTTGTTTCCTCTTCAAGTAGTCCAAGGCACAGACTGTGGAAAAGCACTTTCATTGAGAGGGGTTGCCAAGCTTCTAAGTAATAATGAGTTTCCGAAATACCAGCAAATATTTTTTCACCCAATCTTGATGATTTTTGGTGGAAATAATCAGTACACAAACCCACTTGGCTCACCAAATTGTGTTCTTCTAGGTTAAAGCGTTCATCTACAGCAGCAGTTCATATATGTAGGTTTCACTCTGTTCTCTCTTATATAGATACATGAATTTGGAACTCTATATCTAACATGGTTTGTAGGAGCTCTTTGAAACTTGAGAAAATAAAGGAGTTCTCAGTTTAGTCTCTATGGTTTGTTTCCTCTTCAAGTAGCCCTAGGCACAGACTGTGGAAAAGCACTTTCATTGAGAGGGGTTGCCAAGCTTCTAAGAAATAACGAGTTTCCGAAATACCAGCAAAAATATTTTTACCCAATCTTGATGATTCCTGGTGGTAATGATCAGTTCACAAATCCCACTTACCTCACCAAATTGTGTTCTTCTACGTTGAAGCGTTCGTCTGCTGTATCAGTTTTTTATTTACGTTTCACTCTCATCTCTCCTATATAGATTGATGAATTTGGAACTCTAAATCCAACATGGTTTGTAGTAGCTCTCTGAAACTTGAGAAAATAAAGGAGATCTCAGTTTTGTCTCTGTGGTTTGTTTTCTCTTCAAGTAGCCCTAGGCACAGACTGTGGAAAAGCACTGTCATTGAGAGGGGTTGCCAAGCTTCTAAGAAATAACGAGTTTCCGAAATACCAGCAAATATTTTTTCACCCAATCTTGATGATACGTGGTGGTAATGATCAGTACACAA
The DNA here is from genome assembly GCF_048772815.1 of Callospermophilus lateralis. Classification (NCBI taxonomy): domain Eukaryota; kingdom Metazoa; phylum Chordata; class Mammalia; order Rodentia; family Sciuridae; genus Callospermophilus; species Callospermophilus lateralis. The sequence continues at coordinate 26,223 of NW_027514151.1, read as the reverse complement.
ATCCCACTTGGCTCACCAAATTTTGTTCTTCTAGGTTGAAACGTTCGTCTACAGTAGCAGTTTTTATGTTTAGGTTTCACTCTCATCTCTCCTATATAGATAGATGAATTTGGAACTCTATATCTAACATGGTTTGTAGTATCTTTTTGAAACTTGACAAAATAAAGGAGTTCTCAGTTTTGTCTCTATGGTTTGTTTCCTCTTCAAGTAGCCCTAGGCACAGACTCTGGAAAAGCACTTACATTGAGAGGGGTTGCCAAGCTTCTAAGAAATAGCGAGTTTCCGAAACACCAGGAAATATTATTTCACCCAATCTTGATAATACTTGGTGGTAATTATCAGTACACAAATCCCACTTGGCTCACCAAATTGTGTTCTTCTAGGTTGAAGCGTTCATCTTCAGTAGCAGTTTTTATATTTAGGTTTCACTCTCATCTCTCATATATAGATACATGAATTTGGAACTCTAAATACAACATGGTTCGTAGTAGCTCTTTGAAACTTGACAAATAAAGGAGATCTCAGCTTTGTCTCTATGGTTTGTTTCCACTTCAAGTAGCCCTAGGCACAGACTGTGGAAAAGCAGTTTCATTGAGAGGGGTTGCCAAGCTTGTAAGAAATAACGAGTTTCCGAAATACCAGCAAATATTTTTTCACCCAATCTTGATGATGCTTGGTGGTAATGATCAGTACACAAATCCCACTTGGCTCACCAAATTCTGTTCTTCTAGGTTGAAGCGTTCGTCTACAGTAGCAGTTTTTATATTTAGGTTTCACTCTCATCTCTCCTATATAGATAGATGAATTTGGAACTCTAAATCCAATATGGTTTGTAGTAGCTCTTTGAAACGTGACAAAACAAAGGAGTTCTCAGTTTTGTCTCTATGGTTTGTTTCCTCTTCAAGTAGCCCTAGGCACAGACTGTGGAAAAGCACTTTCATTGAGAGGGTTTGCCAAGCTTCTAAGAAATAACAAGTTTCCGAAACACCAGGAAATATTTTTTCACCCAATCTTAATAATACTTGGTGGTAATGATCAGTACACAAATCCCACTTGGCTCACCAAATTGTGTTCTTCTTGGTTGAAGCGTTCGTCTTCAGTAGCAGTTTTTATATTTAGGTTTCACTCTCATCTCTCCTATATAGATACATGAATTTGGAACTCTAAATCCAACATGGTTTGTAGTAGCTGTTTGAAACTTGACAAAATAAAGGAGTTTTCAGTTTTGTCTCTATGGTTTGTTTCCTCTTCAAGTAGCCCTAGGCACAGACTGTGGAAAACCACTTTCATTGACAGGGGTTGCCAAGCTTCTAAGAAATAACGAGTTTCCGAAATACCGGGAAATATTTTTTCACCCAATCTTGATGATTCCTGGTGGTAATGATCAGTACACAAATCCCACTTGGCTCACCAAATTGTGTTCTTCTTGGTTGAAGCGTTCGTCTACAGTAGCAGTTTTTACATTTAGGTTTCACTCTGTTCTCTCCTATATAGATAGATGAATTTGGAACTCTAAATCCAACATGGTTTGTAGTAGCTCTTTGAAACATGAAAAAATAAAGGAGTTCTCAGTTTTGTCTCTGTGGTTTGTTTCCTCTTCAAGTAGCCCTAGGCACAGACTGTGGAAAAGTACTTTCATTGAGAGGGGTTGCCAAGCTTCTAAGAAATAACGAGCTTCCGAAAATACCAGCAAATATTTTTTCAGGCAATCTTGATGATACGTGGTGGTAATGATCAGTACACAAATCCCACTTGGCTCACCAAATTGTGTACTTCTAGGTTGAAGCATTGGTCTACAGTAGCAGTTTTTATATTAGGATTCCGTCTGTTCTCCCCTATATCGATAGATGAATTTGGAACTCTAAATCCAACATGGTTTTTAGTAGCTCTTTGAAACTTGACAAAATAAAGGAGTTCTCAGTTTTGTCTCTATGGTTTGTTTCCTCTTCAAGTAGCACTAGGCACAGACTGTGGAAAAGCACTTTCATTGAGAGGGGTTGCCAAGCTTCTAAGAAATAACAAGTTTCCGAAATACCAGCAAATATTTTTTCACCCAATCTTGATGATACTTTGTGGCAATGATCAGTACACAAGTCCCACTTTTCTCACCAAATTGTGTTCTTGTAGATTGAAGCGTTCATTTTTAGGAGCAGTTTTTATATTTAGCTTTCACTCTCATCTCTCCTATATAGATAGATGAATTTGGAACTCTAAATCCAACATGGTTTGTAGTAGCACTTTGAAACTTGACAAAATAAAGGAGTTCTCAGTTTTGTCTCTATGGTTTGTCCTCTTCAAGTTGCCCTATGCAAAGACTGTGAAAAAGCACTTATATTGAGATGGGTTGCCAAGCTTCTAAGAAATAACGAGTTTCCAGAAAACAGCAAATATTTTTTCACCCAATCTTGATGATACTTGGTGGTAATGATCAGTACACAAATCCCACTTGGCTCACCAAATTGTGTTCTTCTAGGTTGAAGCGTTCATCTACAGCAGCAGTTCTTATATGTAGGTTTCACTCTGTTCTCTCCTATATAGATAGATGAATTTGGAACTCTAAATACAACATGGTTTGTAGTAGCTCTTTGAAATTTGACAAAATAAAGGAGTTTTCAGTTTTGTCTCTATGGTTTGTGTAATATTCAAGTAGCCCTAGGCACAGACTGTGGAAAAGCACTTTCATTGAGAGTGGTTGCCAAGCGTCTAAGAAATTACGAGTCTTCGAAATACCAGCAAATACTTTTTCACCCAATCTTGATGATACTTGATGGTAATGATCAGTACACAAATCCCACTTGGCTCACCAAATTGTGTTCTTCTAGGATGAAGCGTTCGTCTACAGTAGCAGTTTTTATATTTAGGTTTCACTCTGTTCTCTCCTATATAGATAGATGAATTTGGAACACTAAATCCAACATGGTTTGTAGTAGCTCTTTGAAACTTGACAAAATAAAGGAGTTCTCAGTTTTGTCTCTATGGTTTGTTTCCTCTTCAAGTAGCCCAAGGCACAGACTGTGGAAAAGCACTTTGATGGGGAGGGGTTGCCAAGCTTCTAAGAAATAACGAGTTTCCGAAATACCAGCAAATATTTTTTCACCGAATCTTGATGATACTTGTAGATACTGTAGAGTAGCAGTTTTTATATTTAGGATTCGATCTGTTCTCCCCTATATCGATAGATAAATTTGGAACTCTCAATCCAACATGGTTTGTAGTAGCTCTTTGAAACTTGACAAAATAAAGGAGTTCTCAGTTTTGTCTCTATGGTTTGTTTTCTCTTCAAGTAGCCCTAGGCACAGACTGTGGAAAAGCACTTTCATTGAGAGGGGTTGCCAAGCTTCTAAGAAATAACGAGTTTCTGAAATACCAGCAAATATTTTTTCACCCAGTCTTGATGATACGTGGTGGTAGTGATCAGTACACAAATCCCACTTGGCTCACCAAATTGTGTTCATCTAGGTTGAAGCGTTCGTCTACAGTAGCAGTTTTTATATTTAGGTTTCACTCTCATCTCTCCTATATAGATAGATGAATTTGGAACTCTATATCTAACATGGTTTGTAGTATCTTTTTGAAACTTGACAATATAAAGGAGTTCTCAGTTTTGTCTCTATGGTTTGTTTCCTCTTCAAGTAGCCCTAGGCACAGACTCTGGAAAAGCACTTACATTGAGAGGGCTTGCCAAGCTTCTAAGAAATAGCGAGTTTCCGAAATACCAGCAAATATTTTTTCAGGCAATCTTGATGATACGTGGTGGTAATGATGAGTACACAAATCCCACTTGGCTCACCAAATTGTGTTCTTCTAGGTTGAAGCGTTCGTCTACAGTAGCAGTTTTTATATTTAGGTTTCACACTGTTCTCTCCTATATAGATAGATAATTTGGAACTCTAAATCCAACATGGTTTGTAGTAGCTCTTTGAAACTTGAAAAAATAAAGGAGTTCTCAGTTTTGTCTCTATGGTTTGTTTCCTCTTCAAGTAGCCCTAGGCACAGACTATGGAAAAGCACTTTCATTGAGAGGGGTTGCCAAGCTTCTAAGAAATAACGAGCTTCCCAAATACCAGCAAATATTTTTTCAGGCAATCTTGATGATTCCTGGTGGTAATGATCAGTACACAAATCCCACTTACCTCACCAAATTGTGTTCTTCTACGTTGAAGCGTTCGTCTACTGTATCAGTTTTTTATTTACGTTTCACTCTCATCTCTCCTATATAGATAGATGCATTTGGAACTCTAAATCCAACATGGTTTGTAGTAGCTCTTTGAAACTTGACAAAATAAAATAGATCTCTGTTTTGTCTCTATGGTTTGTTTCCTCTTCAAGTAGCCCAAGGCACAGACTGTGGAAAAGCACTTTCATTGAGAGCGGTTGATAAGCTTCTAAGAAATAACGAGTTACCGAAATACCGGGAAATATTTTTTCACCCAATCTTGTTGATTCTTGGTGGTAATGATCAGTACACAATTCATACTTGGCTCACAAAATTTTGTTCTTCTAGGTTGAAACGTTCGTCTACAGTAGCAGTTTTTATATTTAGGTTTCACTCTGTTCTCTCCTATATAGATAGATGAATTTGGAACTCCAAATCCAACATGGTTTGTAGTAGCTCTTTGAAACTTGAGAACATAAAGGAGTTCTCAGTTTTGTCTCTATGGTTTGTTTCCTCTTCAAGTAGCCCAAGGCACAGACTGTGGAAAAGCACTTTCATTGAGAGGGGTTGCCAAGCTTCTAAGTAATAACGAGTTTCCGAAATACCAGCAAATATTTTTTCACCCAATCTAGATGATTTTTGGTGGAAATAATCAGTACACAAATCCCACTTGGCTCACCAAATTGTGTTCTTCTAGGTTAAAGCGTTCATCTACAGCAGCAGTTCATATATGTAGGTTTCACTCTGTTCTCTCTTATATAGATACATGAATTTGGAACTCTATATCTAACATGGTTTGTAGGAGCTATTTGAATCTTGAGAAAATAAAGGAGTTCTCAGTTTAGTCTCTATGGTTTGTTTCCTCTTCAAGTATCCCTAGGCACAGACTGTGGAAAAGCACTTTCATTGAGAGGGGTTGCCAAGCTTCTAAGAAATAACGAGTTTCCGAAATACCAGCAAATATATTTTTACCCAATCTTGAATTCTTGGTGGTAATGATCAGTACACAAATCCCACTTACCTCACCAAATTGTGTTCTTCTAGGTTGAAGCGTTCGTCTACAGTAGCAGTTTTTATATTTAGGTTTCACACTGTTCTCTCCTATATAGATAGATGAATTTGGAACTCTAAATCCAACATGGTTTGTAGTAGCTCTTTGAAACTTGAAAAAATAAAGGAGTTCTCAGTTTTGTCTCTATGGTTTGTTTCCTCTTCAAGTAGCACTAGGCACAGACTGTGGAAATGTACTTTCATTGAGAGGGGTTGCCAAGCTTCTAAGAAATAACGAGCTTCCGAAATACCAGCAAATATTTTTTCAGGCAATATTGATGATACGTGGTGGTAATGATCAGTACACAAATCCCACTTGGCTCACCAAATTGTGTTCTTCAAGGTTGAAGCGTTCGTCTTCAGTAGCAGTTTTTATATTTAGGTTTCACTCTCATCTCTCCTATATAGATACATGAATTTGGAACTCTAAATCCAACATGGTTTGTAGTAGCTCTTTGAAACTTGACAAAATAAAGGAGTTCTCAGTTTTGTCTCTATGGTTTGTTTCCTCTTCAAGTAGCCCTAGGCACAGACTGTGGAGAAGCACTTTCATTGAGAGGGGTTGCCAAGCTTCTAAGAAATAACAATTTTCCGAAACACCGGGAAATATTTTTTCACCCATTCTTGATAATACTTGGTGGTAATGATCAGTACACAAATCCCACTTGGCTCACCAAATTTTGTTCTTCTACATTGAAGCGTTCATCTACAGTAGCAGTTTTTATATTTAGGTTTCACTCTGTTCTCTCCTATATAGATAGATGAATTTGGAACTCTATATCTAACATGGTTTGTAGTAGCTTTTTGAAACTTGACAAAATAAAGGAGTTCTCAGTTTTGTCTCTGTGGTTTGTTTCCTCTTCAAGTAGCCCTAGGCACAGACTGTGGAAAAGTACTTTCATTGAGAGGGGTTGCCAAGCTTCTAAGAAATAACGAGCTTCCGAAATACCAGCAAATATTTTTTCAGGCAATCTTGATGATACGTGGTGGTAATGATCAGTACACAAATCCCACTTGGCTCACCAAATTGTGTTCTTCTAGGTTGAAGTGTTCGTCTACTGTATCAATTTTTTATTTACGTTTCACTCTCATCTCTCCTATATAGATAGATGAATTTGGAACTCTAAATCCAACATGGTTTGTAGTAGCTCTTTGAAACTTGACAAAATAAAGGAGTTCTCAGTTTTGTCTCTATGGTTTGTTTTCTCTTCAAGTAGCCCTAGGCACAGACTGTGGAAAAGCACTTTCATTGAGAGGGGTTGCCAAGCTTCTAAGAAATAACGAGTTTCCGAAATACCAGCAAATATTTTTTCACCCAATCTTGATGATACGTCGTGGTACTGATCAGTACACAAATCCCACTTGGCTCACCAAATTGTGTTCATCTAGGTTGAAGCGTTCGTCTACAGTAGCAGTTTTTATATTTAGGTTTCAATCTCATCTCTCCTATATAGGTATATGAATTTGGAACTCTATATCTAACATGGTTTGTAGTATCTTTTTGAAACTTGAAAAAATAAAGGAGTTCTCAGTTTTGTCTCTATGGTTTGTTTCCTCTTCAAGTAGCCCTAGGCACAGACTCTGGAAAAGCACTTATATTGAGAGGGGTTGCCAAGCTTCTAAGAAATAGCGAGTTTCCGAAACACCAGGAAATATTATTTCACCCAACCTTGATAATACTTGGTGGTAATGATCAGTACACAAATCCCACTTGGCTCACCAAATTGTGTTCTTCTAGTTTGAAGCGTTCATCTTCAGTAGCAGTTTTTATATTTAGGTTTCACTCTCATCTCTCTTATATAGATACATGAATTTGGAACTCTAAATCCAACATGGTTTGTAGTAGCTCTTTGAAACTTGACAAAATAAAGGAGATCTCAGCTTTGTCTCTATGGTTTGTTTCCTCTTCAAGTAGCCCTAGGCACAGACTGTGGAAAAGCACTTTCATTGAGAGGGGTTGCCAAGCTTCTAAGAAATAACGAGTTTCCGAAATACCAGCAAATATTTTTTCACCCAATCTTGATGATGCTTGGTGGTAATGATCAGTACACAAATCCCACTTGGCTCACCAAATTGTGTTCTTCTAGGATGAAGCGTTCGTCTACAGTAGCAGTTTTTATATTTAGGTTTCACTCTGTTCTCTCCTATATAGATAGATGAATTTGGAACTCTATATCTAACATGGTTTGTAGTAGCTTTTTGAAACTTGACAAAATAAAGGAGTTCTCAGTTTTGTCTCTATGGTTTGTTTCCTCTTCAAGTAGCCCTAGGCACAGACTGTGGAAAAGTACTTTCATTGAGAGAAGTTGCCAAGCTTCTAAGAAATAACGAGTTACCGAAATACCAGCAAAAATTTTTTCACGCAATCTTGATGATACATGGTGGTAATGATCAGTACACAAATCCCACTTGGCTCACCAAATTGTGTTCTTCTAGGTTGAAGCGTTCGTCTACAGTATTAGTTTTTTATTTAGGTTTCACTCTCATCTCTCCTATATAGATTGATGAATTTGGAACTCTAAATCCAACATGGTTTATAGTAGCTCTTTGAAACTTGACAAAAAAAGGAGTTCTCAGTTTTGTCTCTATGGTTTGTTTCCTCTTCAAGTAGCCCTAGGCCCAGACTGTGGAAAAGCACTTTCATTGAGAGGGGTTGCCAAGCTTCTAAGAAATAACGAGTTTCCGAAATACCAGCAAATATTTTTTCACCCAATCTTGATGATACGTGGTGGTTATGATCAGTACACAAATCCCACTTGGCTCACCAAATTGTGTTCTTCTAGGTTGAAGCGTTCATCTTCAGTAGCAGTTTTTATATTTAGGTTTCACTCTCATCTCTCCTATATAGATACATGAATTTGGAACTCTAAATCCAACATGGTTTGTAGTAGCTCTTTGAAACTTGACAAAATAAAGGAGTTCTCAGCTTTGTCTCTATGGTTTGTTTCCTCTTCAAGTAGCCCTAGGCCCAGACTGTGGAAAAGCACTTTCATTGAGAGGGGTTGCCAAGCTTCTAAGAAATAACGAGTTACCTAAATACCAGAAAATATTTTTCCCCCAATCTTGATGATGCTTGGTGGTAATGATCAGTACACAAATCCCACTTGGCTCACCAAATTGTGTTCTTCTAGGTTGAAGCGCTCGTCTACAGTATCAGTTTTTATATTTAGGTTTCACTCTCATCTCTCCTATATAGATTGATGAATTTGGAACTCTATATCCAACATGGTTTGTAGTAGCTCTTTGAAACTTGACAAAATAAAGGAGTTCTCAGTTTTGTCTCTATGGTTTGTTTCCTCTTCAAGTTGCCCTAGGCACAGACTGTGGAAAAGTACTTTCATTGAGAGGGGTTGCCAAGCTTCTAAGAAATAACGAGTTTTCGAAATACCAGCAAATATTTTTTCACGCAATCTTGATGATACGTGGTGGTAATGATCAGTACACAAATCCCACTTGGCTCACCAAATTGTGTTCTTCTAGGTTGAAGCGCTCGTCTACAGTATCAGTTTTTATATTTAGGTTTCACTCTCATCTCTCCTATATAGATTGATGAATTTGGAACTCTATATCCAACATGGTTTGTAGTAGCTCATTGAAACTTGACAAAATAAAGGAGTTCTCAGTTTTGTCTCTATGGTTTGTTTCCTCTTCAAGTTGCCCTAGGCACAGACTGTGGAAAAGTACTTTCATTGAGAGGGGTTGCCAAGCTTCTAAGAAATAACGAGTTTTTGAAATACCAGCAAATATTTTTTCACGCAATCTTGATGATACGTGGTGGTAATGATCAGTACACAAATCCCACTTGGCTCACCAAATTGTGTTCTTCTAGGTTGAAGCGTTCATCTTCAGTAGCAGTTTTTATATTTAGGTTTCACTCTCATCTCTCCTATATAGATACATGAATTTGGAACTCTAAATCCAACATGGTTTGCAGTAGCTCTTTGAAACTTGACAAAATAAAGGAGTTCTCAGTTTAGTCTCTATGGTTTGTTTCCTCTTCAAGTAACCCTAGGCACAGACTGTGGAAAAGCACTTTCATTGAGAGGGGTTGCTAAGCTTCTAAGAAATAACGAATTTCTGAAATACCAGCAAATATTTTTTCACCCAATCTTGATGGTTCTTGGTGGTAATGATCAGTACACAAATCCCACTTGGCTCACCAAATTTTGATCTTTTAGGTTGAAGCGTTCGTGTAGAGTAGCAGTTTTTATATGTAGGTTTCACTCTGTTCTCTCCTATATAGACAGATGAATTTGGAACTCCAAATCCAACATGGTTTGTAGTAGCTCTTTGAAACTTGAGAACATAAAGGAGTTCTCAGTTTTGTATCTATGGTTTGTTTCCTCTTCAAGTAGCCCAAGGCACAGACGGTGGAAAAGCAATTTCATTGAGAGGGGTTGCCAAGCTTCTAAGTAATAACGAGTTTCCGAAATACCAGAAAATATTTTTTCACCCAATCTTGATGATTTTTGGTGGAAATAATCAGTACACAAATCCCACTTGGCTCAGCTAATTGTGTTCTTCTAGGTTGAAGAGTTCCTCTACAGAAGCAGTTCATATAGGTAGGTTTCACTCTGTTCTCTCTTATATAGATACATGAATTTGGAACTCTATATATAACATGGTTTGTAGGAGCTCTTTGAAACTTGAGAAAATAAAGGAGTTCTCAGTTTAGTCTCTATGGTTTATTTCCTCTTCAAGTAGCCCTAGGCACAGACTGTGGAAAAGCACATTCATTGAGAGGGGTTCCCAAGCTTCTAAGAAATAACGAGTTTCCGAAATACCAGCAAATATTTTTTCACCCAATCTTGATGAATCTTGGTGGTAATGATCAGTACACAAATCCCACTTACCTCAACAAATTTGTTCTTCTAGGTTGAAGCGTTCGTCTACAGTAGCAGTTTTTATATTTATGTTTCACACTGTTCTCTCCTATATAGATAGATGAATTTGGAACTCTAAATCCAACATGGTTTGTAGTAGCTCTTTGAAACTTGAAAAAATAAAGGAGTTCTCAGTTTTGTCTCTATGGTTTGTTTCCTCTTCAAGTAGCCCTTGGCACAGACTGTGGAAAAGCACTTTCATTGAGAGGGGTTGCCAAGCTTCTAAGAAATAACGAGTTTCCGAAATACCAGCAAATATTTTTTCAGGCAATCTTGATGATACGTCGTGGTAATGATCAGAACACACATCCCACTTGGCTCACCAAATTGTGTTCTTCTAGGTTGAAGCGTTCGTCTTCAGTAGCAGTTTTTATATTTAGGTTTCACTCTGTTCTCTCCTATATAGATAGATGAATTTGGAACTCTATATCTAACATGGTTTGTAGTATCTTTTTGAAACTTGACAAAATAAAGGAGTTCTCAGTTTTGTCTCTATGGTTTGTTTCCTCTTCAAGTAGCCCTAGGCACAGACTCTGGAAAAGCACTTATATTGAGAGGGGTTGCCAAGCTTCTAAGAAATAACGAGTTTCCGAAACACCAGGAAATATTATTTCACCCAATCTTGATAATACTTGGTGGTAATGATCAGTACACAAATCCCACTTGGCTCACCAAATTGTGTTCTTCTAGGTTGAAGCTTTCATCTTCAGTAGCAGTTTTTATATTTAGGTTTCACTCTCATCTCTCCTATATAGATACATGAATTTGGAACTCTAAATCCAACATGGTTTGTAGTAGCTCTTTGAAACTTGACAAAATAAAGGACATCTCAGCTTTGTCTCTATGGTTTGTTTCCTCTTCAAGTAGCCCTAGGCACAGACTGTGGAAAAGCACTTTCATTGAGAGGGGTTGCAAAGCTTCTAAGAAATAACGAGTTTCCGAAATACCAGCAAATATTTTTTCACCCAATCTTGATGATGCTTGGTGGTAATGATCAGTACACAAATCCCACTTGGCTCACCAAATTGTGTTCTTCTAGGTTGAAGCGTTCGTCTACAGTAGCAGTTTTTATATTTAGGTTTCACTCTGTTCTCTCCTATATAGATAGATGAATTTGGAACTCTATATCTAACATGGTTTGTCGTATCTTTTTGAAACTTGACCAAATAAAGGAGTTCTCAGTTTTGTCTCTATGGTTTGTTTCCTCTTCAAGTAGCCCTAGGCACAGACTCTGGAAAACACTTACATTGAGAGGGGTTGCCAAGCTTCTAAGAAATAACGAGTTTCCAAAACACCAGGAAATATTTTTTCACCCATTCTTGATAATACTTGGTGGTAATGATCAGTACACAAATCCCACTTGGCTCACCAAATTTTGTTCTTCTAGGTTGAAGCGTTCATCTACAGTAGCAGTTTTTATATTTAGGTTTCACTCTGTTCTCTCCTATATAGATAGATGAATTGGGAACTCTATATCTAACATGGTTTGTAGTAGCTTTTTGAAACATGACAAAATAAAGGAGTTCTCAGTTTTGTCTCTATGGTTTGTTTCCTCTTCAAGTAGCCCTAGGCACAGACTGTAAAAATCACTTTCATTGAGAGGGGTTGCCAAGCTTCTAAGAAATAACGAGTTTCCGAAATACCAGCAACTATTTTTTCACCCAATCTTGATGATTCTTGGTGGTAATAATCAGTACACAAATCCCACTTACCTCACCAAATTGTGTTCTTCTAGGTTGAAACGTTCGTCTACAGTAGCAGTTTTTATATTTAGATTTCACACTGTTGTCTCCTATATAGATAGAAGAATTCGGAACTCTAAATCCAACATGGTTTGTAGTAGCTCTTTGAAACTTGAAAAAATAAAGGAGTTCTCAGTTTTGTCTCTATGGTTTGTTTCCTCTTCAAGTAGACCTAGGCACAGACTGTGGAAAAGTACTTTCATTGAGAGGGGTTTCCAAGCTTCTAAGAAATAACGAGTTCCTGAAATACTAGCAAATATTTTTTCAGGCAATCTTGATGATACGTTGTGGTAATGATCAGTACACAAATCCCACTTGGCTCACCAAATTGTGTTCTTCTAGGTTGAAGCGTTCGTCTTCAGTAGCAGTTTTTATATTTAGGTTTCACTCTCATCTCTCCTATATAGATACATGAATTTGGAACACTAAATCCAACATGGTTTGTAGTAGCTCTTTGAAACTTGACAAAATAAAGGAGATCTCAGCTTTGTCTCTATGGTTTGTTTCCTCTTCAAGTAGCCCTAGGCACAGACTGTGGAAAAGTACTTTCATTGAGAGGGGTTGCCAAGCTTCTAAGAAATAACGAGTTACCGAAATACCAGCAAATATTTTTTCACCCAATCTTGATGATTCTTGCGGGTAATGATCAGTACACAAATCCCACTTGGCTCACCAAATTTTGTTCTTCTAGGTTGAAACGTTCGTCTACAGTAGCAGTTTTTATATTTAGGTTTCACTCTGTTCTCTCCTATATAGATAGATGAATTTGGAACTCTATATCTAACATGGTTTGTCGTATCTTTTTGAAACTTGACCAAATAAAGGAGTTCTCAGTTTTGTCCCTATGGTTTGTTTCCTCTTCAAGTAGCCCTAGGCACAGACTCTGGAAAACACTTACATTGAGAGGGGTTGAAAAGCTTCTAAGAAATAACGAGTTTCCAAAACACCAGGAAATATTATTTCACCCAATCTTGATAATACTTGGTGGTAATGGTCAGTACACAAATCCCACTTGGCTCACCAATTGTGTTCTTCTAGGTTGAAGCGTTCATCTTCAGTAGCAGTTTTTATATTTAGGTTTCACACTGTTCTCTCCTATATAGATAGATGAATTTGGAACTCAAATTCCAACATGGTTTGTAGTAGGTCTTTGAAACTTGACAAAACAAAGGAGTTCTCAGTTTAGTCTCTATGGTTTGTTTCCTCTTCAAGTAACCCTAGGCACAGACTGTGGAAAAGCACTTTCATTGAGAGGGTTGCCAAGCTTCTAAGAAATAACGAATTTCCGAAATACCAGCTAATATTTTTTCACCCAATCTTGATGGTTCTTGGTGGTAATGATCAGTACGCAAATCCCACTTGGCTCACCAAATTTTGATCTTCTAGGTTGAAGCGTTCGTCTACGGTAGCAGTTTTTATATGTAGGTTTCACTCTGTTCTCTCCAATATAGACAGATGAATTTGGAACTCTAAATATAACATGGTTTGTAGTAGCTCTTTGAAACTTGACAAAATAAAGGAGTTCTCAGTTTTGTCTCTATGGTTTGTTTCCTCTTCAAGTAGCCCTAGGCACAGACTGTGGAAAAGCACTTTCATTGAGAGGGGTTGCCAAGCTTCTAAGAAATAACGAGTTACCGAAAACTGGGAAATTTTTTTTCACCCAATCTTGTTGATTCTTGGTGGTAATGATCACTACACAAATCCCACTTGGCTCACCTAATTTTGTTCTTCTAGGTTGAAACGTTCGTCTACAGTAGCAGTTTTTATATTTAGGTTTCACTCTGTTCTCTCCTATAAAGTTAGATGAATTTGGAACTCCAAATCCAACATGGTTTGTAGTAGCTCTTTGAAACTTGAGAACATAAAGGAGTTCTCAGTTTTGTCTCTATGGTTTGTTTCCTCTTCAAGTAGCCCAAGGCACAGACTGTGGAAAATCACTTTCATTGAGAGGGGTTGCCAAGCTTCTAAGTAATAACTAGTTTCCGAAATACCAGCAAATATTTTTTCACCCAATCTTGATGATTTTTGGTGGAAATAATCAGTACACAAATCCCACTTGGCTCACCAAATTGTGTTCTTCTAGGTTGAAGCGTTCGTCTACAGTAGCAGTTTTTATATGTAGGTTTCACTCTGTTCTCTCCTATATAGACAGATGAATTTGGAACTCTAAATCCAACATGGTTTGTAGTAGCTCTTTGAAACTTGACAAAATAAAGGAGTTCTCAGTTTTGTCTCTATGGTTTGTTTCCTCTTCAAGTAGCCCTAGGCACAGACTGTGGAAAAGCACTTTCATTGAGAGGGTTGCCAAGCTTCTAAGAAATAACGAGTTTCCGAAATACCAGCAAATATATTTTCACCCAATCTTGATGATACGTGGTGGTAATGATCAGTACACAAATCCCACTTGGCTCACCAAATTGTGTTCTTCTAGGTTGAAGCGTTCGTCTACAGTAGCAGTTTTTATATTTAGGTTTCACTCTCATCTCTCCGATATAGATAGATAAATTTGGAACTCTAAATCCAACATGGTTTGTAGTAGGTCTTTGAAACTTGACAAAATAAAGGAGTTCTCACTTTTGTCTCTATGGTTTGTTTCCTCTTCAAGTTGCCCTAGGCACAGACTGTGGAGAAGCACTTTCATTGAGAGGGGTTGCCAAGCTTCTAAGAAATAACAAGTTTCCGAAACACCAGGAAATATTTTTTCACCCAATCTTGATAATACTTGGTGCTAAGTATCAGTACACAAATCCCACTTGGCTCACCAAATTGTGTTCTTCTTGGTTGAAGCGTTCGTCTTCAGTAGCAGTTTTTATATTTAGGTTTCACTCTCACCTCTCCTATATAGATACATGAATTTGGAACTCTAAATCCATCATGGTTTGTAGTAGCTCTTTGAAACTTGACAATATAAAGGAGATCTCTGTTTTGTCTCTATGGTTTGTTTCCTCTTAAAGTAGCCCTAGGCACAGACTGTGGAAAAGCACTTTCATTGAGAGGGGTTGCCAAGCTTCTAAGAAATAACGAGTTTCCGAAACACCAGGAAATATTTTTTCACCCAATCTTGATAATACTTGGTGGTAATGATCAGTACACAAATCCCACTTGGCTCACCAAATTGTGTTCTTCTTGGTTGAAGCGTTCGTCTTCAGTAGCAGTTTTTATATTTAGGTTTCACTCTCATCTCTCCTATATAGATACATGAATTTGGAACTCTAAATCCAACATGGTTTGTAGTAGCTCTTTCAAACTTGACAAAATAAAGGAGTTCTCAGTTTTGTCTCTATGGTTTGTTTCCTCTTCAAGTAGCCCTAGGCACAGACTGTGGAAAAGCACATTCATTGAGATGGGTTGCCAAGCTTCTCAGAAATAACGAGTTTCCGAAACACCAGCAAATATTTTTTCACCCAATCTTGATGATACGTGGTGGTAATGATCAGTATACAAATCCCACTTGGCTCACCAAATTTTGTTCTTCTAGGTTGAAGCGTTCGTCTACAGTAGCAGTTTTTATATTTAGGTTTCACTCTGTTCTCTCCTATATAGATAGATGAATATGGAACACTATATCTAACATGGTTTGTAGTAGCTTTTTGAAACTTGTCAAAATAAAGGAGTTCTCAATTTTGTCTCAACGGTTTGTTTCCTCTTCAAGTAGCCCTAGGCACAGACTGTGGAAAAGCACTTTCATTGAGAGGGGTTGCCAAGCTTCTAAGAAATAACGAGTTTCCGAAATACCAGCTAATATTTTCTCACCCAATCTTGATGATTCTTGGTGCTAAGTATCAGTACACAAATCCCACTTGGCTCACCAAATTGTGTTCTTCTAGATTGAAGCGTTCGTCTACAGTAGCAGTTTTTATATGTAGGTTTCACTCTGTTCTCTCCTATATAGACAGATGAATTTGGAACTCTAAATCCAACATGGTTTGTAGTAGCTCTTTGAAACTTGACAAAATAAAGGAGTTCTCAGTTTTGTCTCTATGGTTTGTTTCCTCTTCAAGTAGCCCTAGGCACAGACTGTGGAAAAGCACTTTCATTGAGAGGGGTTGCCAAGCTTCAAGAAATAACGAGTTACCGAAAACCGGGAAATATTTTTTCACCCAATATTGTTGATACTTGGTGGTAATGGTCAGTACACAAATCCCACTTGGCTCACCAAATTTTGTTCT
Organism: Callospermophilus lateralis; assembly: GCF_048772815.1. Taxonomy (NCBI): domain Eukaryota; kingdom Metazoa; phylum Chordata; class Mammalia; order Rodentia; family Sciuridae; genus Callospermophilus; species Callospermophilus lateralis. The sequence continues at coordinate 10,223 of NW_027514151.1, read as the reverse complement.
TCTAGGTTGAAACGTTCGTCTACAGTAGCAGTTTTTATATTTAGGTTTCACTCTGTTCTCTCCTATAAAGTTAGATGAATTTGGAACTCCAAATCCAACATGGTTTGTAGTAGCTCTTTCAAACTTGAGAACATAAAGGAGTTCTCAGTTTTGTCTCTATGGTTTGTTTCCTCTTCAAGTAGCCCAAGGCACAGACTGTGGAAAAGCACTTTCATTGAGAGGGGTTGCCAAGCTTCTAAGTAATAACGAGTTTCGGAAATACCAGCAAATATTTTTTCACCCAATCTAGATGATTTTTGGTGGAAATAATCAGTACACAAATCCCACTTGGCTCACCAAATTGTGTTCTTCTAGGTTAAAGCGTTCATCTACAGCAGCAGTTCATATTTGTAGGTTTCACTCTTTTCTCTCTTATATAGATACATGAATTTGGAATTCTATATCTAACATGGTTTGTAGGAGCTCTTTGAAACTTGAGAAAATAAAGGAGTTCTCAGTTTAGTCTCTATGGTTTGTTTCCTCTTCAAGTAGCCCTAGGCACAGACTGTGGAAAAGCACTTTCATTGAGAGGGGTTGCCAAGCTTCTAAGAAATAACGAGTTTCCGAAATACCAGAAAATATTTTTTCACCCAATCTTGATGATGCTTGGTGGTAATGATCAGTACACAAATCCCACTTGGCTCACCAAATTGTGTTCTTCTAGGTTGAAGCGTTCGTCTTCAGTAGCAGTTTTTATATTTAGGTTTCACTCTGTTCTCTCCTATATAGATAGATGAATTTGGAACTCTATATCTAACATGGTTGGTAGTATCTTTTTGAAACTTGAGAAAATAAAGGAGTTCTCAGTTTTGTCTCTATGGTTTGTTTCCTCTTCAAGTAGCCCTAGGCACAGACTCTGGAAAAGCACTTACATTGAGAGGGGTTGCCAAGCTTCTAAGAAATAACGAGTTTCCGAAACACCAGGAAATATTATTTCACCCAATCTTGATAATACTTGGTGGTAATGATCAGTACACGAGTCCCACTTGGCTCACCAAATTGTTTTCTTCTAGGTTGAAGCTTTCATCTTCAGTAGCAGTTTTTATATTTAGGTTTCACTATCATCTCTCCTATATAGATACATGAATTTGGAACTCTAAATCCAACATGGTTTGTAGTAGCTCTTTGAAACTTGACAAAATAAAGGAGATCTCAGCTTTGTCTCTATGGTTTGTTTCCTCTTCAAGTAGCCCTAGGCACAGACTGTGGAGAAGCACTTTCATTGAGAGGGGTTGCCAAGCTTCTAAGAAATAACGAGTTTCCGAAATACCAGCAAATATTTTTTCACCCAATCTTGATGATGCTTGGTGGTAATGATCAGTACACAAATCTCACTTAGCTCACCAAATTGTGTTCTTCTAGGTTGAAGCGTTCGTCTACAGTAGCAGTTTTTATATTTAGGTTTCACTCTGTTCTCTCCTATATAGAGAGATGAATTTGGAACTCTATATCTAACATGGTTTATAGTAGCTTTTTGAAACTTGACAAAATAAAGGAGTTCTCAGTTTTGTCTCTATGGTTTGTTTCCTCTTCAAGTAGCCCTAGGCACAGACTGTGGAAAAGTACTTTCATTGAGAGGGGTTGCCAAGCTTCTAAGAAATAACGAGTTTTCGAAATACCAGCAAATATTTTTTCACCCAATCTTGATGGTTCTTGGTGGTAATGATCAGTACACAAATCCCACTAGGCTCACCAAATTTTGATCTTCTAGGTTGAAGCGTTCGTCTACAGTAGCAGTTTTTATATGTAGGTTTCACTCTGTTCTCTCCTATATAGACAGATGAATTTGGAACTCTAAATCCAACATGGTTTGTAGTAGCTCTTTGAAACTTGACAAAATAAAGGAGTTCTCAGTTTTGTCTCTATGGTTTGTTTCCTCTTCAAGTAGCCCTAGGCACACACTGTGGAAAAGCACTTTCATTGAGAGGGGTTGTCAAGCTTCTAAGAAATAACGAGTTACCGAAATACCGGGAAATATTTTTTCACCAAATCTTGTTGATTCTTGGTGGTAATGATCAGTACCCAAATCCCACTTGGCTCACCAAATTTTGTTCTTCTAGGTTGAAACGTTCGTCTACAGTAGCAGTTTTTATATTTAGGTTTCACTCTGTTCTCTCCTATATAGTTAGATGAATTTGGAACTCCAAATCCAACATGGTTTGTAGTAGCTCTTTGAAACTTGACAAAATAAAGGAGTTCTCAATTTTGTCTCTACGGTTTGTTTCCTCTTCAAGTAGCCCTAGGCACAGACTGTGGAAAAGCACTTTCATTGAGAGGGGTTGCCAAGCTTCTAAAATAACGAGTTTCCGAAATACCAGCTAATATTTTCTCACCCAATCTTGATGATTCTTGGTGGTAATGATCAGTACACAAATCCCACTTGGCTCACCAAATTGTGTTCTTCTAGGTTGAAGCATTCGTCTACAGTAGCAATTTTTATATTTAGGTTTCACTCTGTTCTCTCCTATATAGATAGATGAATTTGGAACTCTAAATCCAACATGGTTTGTAGTAGCTCTTTGAAACTTGACAAATAAAGGAGTTCTCAGTTTTGTCTCTATGGTTTTTTTCCTCTTCAAGTAGCCCTAGGCACAGACTGTGGAAAAGCACTTTCATTGAGAGGGGTTGCCAAGCTTCTAAGAAATAACGAGTTTCCGAAATACCAGCAAATATTTTTTCACCCAATCTTGATGATACGTGGGGGTAATGATCAGTACAAAAATCCCACTTGACTCACCAAATTGTGTTCTTCTAGGTTGAAGCGTTCGTCTACAGTAGCAGTTTTTATATTTAGGTTTCACTCTGTTCTCTCCTATATAGATAGATGAATTTGGAACTCTAAATCCAACATGGTTTGTAGTAGCTCTTTGAAACTTGACAAAATAAAGGAGTTCTCAGTTTTGTCTCTATGGTTTGTTTCCTCTTCAAGTAGCCCTAGGCACAGACTGAAGAAAAGCAATTTCATTGAGAGGGGTTGCCAAGCTTCTAAGAAATAACGAGTTTCCGAAATACCAGCAAATATTTTTTCACCCAAACTTGATGATACGTGGGGGTAATGATCAGTACACAAATCCCACTTGGCTCACCAAATTGTGTTCTTCTAGGTTGAAGCGTTCGTCTACAGTAGCAGTTTTTATATTTAGGTTTCACTCTGTTCTCTCCTATATAGGTAGATGAATTTGGAACTCTAAATCCAACATGGTTTGTAGTAGCTCTTTGAAACTTGACAAAATAAAGGAGTTCTCAGTTTTGTCTCTATGGTTTGTTTCCTCTTCAAGTAGCCCTAGGCACAGACTGTGGAGAAGCACTTTCATTGAGAGGGGTTGCCAAGCTTCTAAGAAATAACGAGTTTCTGAAATACCAGCAAATATTTTTTCACCCAATCTTGATGATACGTGGTGGTAATGATCAGTACACAAATCCCACTTGGCTCACCAAATTTTGTTTTTCTAGGTTGAAGCGTTCGTCTACAGTAGCAGTTTTTATATTTAGGTTTCACTCTGTTCTCTCCTATATAGATAGATGAATTTGGAACTCTATATCTAACATGGTTTGTAGTAGCTGTTTGAAACTTGACAAAATAAAGGAGTTCTCAATTTTGTCTCTATAGTTTGTTTCCTCTTCAAGTAGCCCTAGGCACAGACTGTGGAAAAGCACTTTCATTGCGAGGGGTTGCCAAGCTTCTAAGAAATAACGAGTATCCGAAATACCAGCAAATATTTTTCACCCAATCTTGATGATACGTGGGGGTAATGATCAGTACACAAATCCCACTTGGCTCACCAAATTGTGTTCTTCTAGGTTGAAGCGTTCGTCTACAGTAGCAGTTTTTATATTTAGGTTTCACTCTCATCTCTCCTATATAGATAGATGAATTTGGAACTCTAAATCCAACATGGTTTGTAGTAGCTCTTTGAAACTTGACAAAATAAAGGAGTTCTCAGTTTTGTCTCTATGGTTTGTTTCCTCTTCAAGTAGCCCTAGGCACAGACTGTGGAGAAGCACTTTCATTGAGAGGGGTTGCCAAGCTTCTAAGAAATAACGAGTTTCCGAAATACCAGCTAATATTTTTTCACCCAATCTTGATGATTCTTGGTGGTAATGATCAGTACACAAATCCCACTTGGCTCACCAAATTGTGTTCTTCTAGGTTGAAGCGTTCGTCTACAGTAGCAGTTTTTATATTTAGGTTTCACTCTCATCTCTCCTATATAGATAGATGAATTTGGAACTCTAAATCCAACATGGTTTGTAGTAGCTCTTTGAAACTTGACAAAATAAAGGAGTTCTCAGTTTTGTCTCTATGGTTTGTTTCCTCTTCAAGTAGCCCTAGGCACAGACTGTGGAAAAGCACTTTCATTGAGAGGGGTTGCCAAGCTTCTAAGAAATAACGAGTTTCCGAAATACCAGCAAATATTTTTTCACCCAATCTTGATGATACGTGGTGGTAATGATCAGTACACAAATCCCACTTGGCTCACCAAATTGTGTTCTTCTAGGTTGAAGCGTTCGTCTACAGTAGCAGTTTTTATATTTAGGTTTCACTCTCATCTCTCCTATATAGATAGATGAATTTGGAACTCTAAATACAACATGGTTTGTAGTAGCTCTTTGAAACTTGACAAAATAAAGGAGTTCTCAGTTTTGTCTCTATGGTTTGTTTCCTCTTCAAGTAGCCCTAGGCACAGACTGTGGAAAAGCACTTTCATTGAGAGGGGTTGCCAAGCTTCTAAGAAATAACGAGTTTCCGAAATACCAGCAAATATTTTTTCACCCAATCTTGATGATACTTGGTGGTAATGATCAGTACACAAATCCCACTTGGCTCACCAAATTGTGTTCTTCTAGGTTGAAGCGTTCGTCTACAGTAGCAGTTTTTATATTTAGGTTTCACTCTGTTCTCTCCTATATAGATAGATGAATTTGGAACTCTAAATCCAACATGGTTTGTAGTAGCTCTTTGAAACTTGACAAAATAAAGGAGATCTCAGTTTTGTCTCTATGGTTTGTTTCCTCTTTAAGTAGCCCTAGGCACAGACTGTGGAAAAGCAATTTCATTGAGAGGGGTTGCCAAGCTTCTAAGAAATCACGAGTTTCCTAAATACCAGCAAATATATTTTCACCCAATCTTGATGATACGTGGTGGTAATGATCAGTACACAAATCCCACTTGGCTCACCAAATTGTGTTCTTCTAGGTTGAAGCGTTCGTCTACAGTAACAGTTTTTATATTTAGGTTTCACTCTCATCTCTCCTATATAGATAGATGAATCTGGAACTCTAAATCCAACATGATTTGTAGTAGCTTTTTGAAACTTGTCAAAATAAAGGAGTTCTCAATTTTGTCTCTACGGTTTGTTTCCTCTTCAAGTAGCCCTAGGCACAGACTGTGGAAAAGCACTTTCATTGAGAGGGGTTGCCAAGCTTCTAAGAAATAACGATATTCCGAAATACCAGCTAATATTGTCTCACCCAATCTTGATGATTCTTGGTGGTAATGATCAGTACACAAATCCCACTTGGCTCACCAAATTGTGTTCTTCTAGGTTGAAGCGTTCGTCTACAGTAGCAGTTTTTATATTTAGGTTACACTCTGTTCTCTCCTATATAGATAGATGAATTTGGAACTCTAAATCCAACATGCTTTGTAGTAGCTCTTTGACACTTGACAAAATAAAGGAGTTCTCAGTTTTGTATCTATGGTTTGTTTCCTCTTCAAGTAGTCCTAGGCACAGACTGTGGAAAAGCACTTTCATTGAGAGGTGTTGCCAAGCTTCTAAGAAATAACGAGTTTCCGAAATACCAGCAAATATTTTTTCACCCAATCTTGATGATACTTTCTGGTAATGATCAGTACACAAATCCCACTAGGCTCACCAAATTGTGTTCTTCTAGGTTGAAGCGTTCGTCTACAGTAGCAGTTTTTATATTTAGGTTTCACTCTCATCTCTCCTATATAGATAGATGATTTTGGAACTCTAAATAAAACATGGTTTGTAGTAGCTCTTTGAAACTTGACAAAATAAAGGAGTTCTCAGTTTTTTCTCTATGGTTTGTTTCCTCTTCAAGTAGCCCTAGGCACAGACTGTGGAAAAGCACTTTCATTGAGAGGGGTTGCCAAGCTTCTAAGAAATAACGAGTTTCCGAAATACCAGCAAATATTTTTTCACCCAATCGTGATGATACGTGGGGGTAATGATCAGTACACAAATCCCACTTGGCTCACCAAATTGTGTTCTTCTAGGTTGAAGTGTTCGTCTACAGTAGCAGTTTTTATATTTAGGTTTCACTCTCATCTCTCCTATATAGATAGATGAATTTGGAACTCTAAATCCAACATGGTTTGTAGTAGCTCTTTGAAACTTGACAAAATAAAGGAGATCTCAGTTTTGTCTCTATGGTTTGTTTCCTCTTCAAGTAGCCCTAGGCAAAGACTGTGGAAAAGCACTTTCATTGAGAGGGGTTGCCAAGCTTCTAAGAAATAACGAGTTTCCGAAACACCAGCAAATATTTTTTCACCCAATCTTGATGATTCTTGGTGGTAATGATCAGTACACAAATCCCACTTGGCTCACCAAATTATGTTCTTCTAGGTTGAAGCGTTCGTCTACAGTAGCAGTTTTTATATTTAGGTTTCACTCTGTTCTCTCCTATATAGATAGATGAATTTGGAACTCCAAATCCAACATGGTTTGTATTAGCTCTTTGAAACTTGACAAAATAAAAGAGTTCTCAGTTTTGTCTCTATGGTTTGTTTCCTCTTCAAGCAGCCCTAGGCACAGACTGTGGAAAAGCACTTTCATTGAAAGGGGTGGCCAAGCTTCTAAGAAATAACGAGTTTCCGAAATACCAGCAAATATTTTTTCACTCAATCTTGATGATTCTTGGTGGTAATGATCAGTACACAAATCCCACTTACCTCACCAAATAGTGTTCTTCTAGGTTGAAGCATTCGTCTACAGTAGCAGTTTTTATATTTAGGTTTCCTTCTCATCTCTCCTATATAGATAGATGAATATGGAACTCTAAATCCAACATGGTTTGTAGTAGCTCGTTGAAACTTGAAAAAAATAAAGGAGTTCTCAGTTTTGTCTCTATGGTTTGTTTCCTCTTCATGTAGCCCTAGGCACAGACTGTGGAAAAGTACTTACATCGAGAGGGGTTGCCAAGCTTCAAAGAAATAACGAGTTTCCGAGATACCAGCAAATATATTTTCACGCAATCTTGATGATACGTGGTGGTAATGATCAGTACACAATCCCACTTGGCTCACCTTATTGTGTTCTTCTAGGTAGAAGCGTTCGTCTACAGTAGGAGTTTTTATATTTAGGTTTCACTATCATCTCTCCTATATAGATTGATGAATTTGGAACACTAAATCCAACATGGTTTGTAGTAGCTCTTTGAAACTTGACAAAATAAAGGAGTTCTCAATTTTGTCTCTACGGTTTGTTTCCACCTTCAAGTAGTCCTAGGCACAGACTGTGGAAAAGCACTTTCATTGAGAGGGGTTGCCAAGCTTCTAAGAAATAACGAGTTTCCGAAATACCAGCAAATATTTATTCACCCAATCTTGATGATTCTTGCGGGTAATGATCAGTACACAAATCCCACTTGGCTCACCAAATTGTGTTCTTCTAGGTTGAAGCGTTCGTCTTCAGTAGCAGTATTTATATTTAGGTTTCACTCTCATCTCTCCTATATAGATACATGAATTTGGAACTCTAAATCCAACATGGTTTGTAGTAGCTCTTTGAAACTTGACAAAATAAAGGAGTTCTCAGTTTTGTCTCTATGGTTTGTTTCTTCTTCAAGTAGCCCTAGGCACAGACTGTGGAGAAGCACTTTCATTGAGAGGGGTTGCCAAGCTTCTAAGAAATAACGAGTTTCCGAAATACCAGCTAATATTTTTTCACCCAATCTTGATGATTCTTGGTGGTAATGATCAGTACACAAATCCCACTTGGCTCACCAAATTGTGTTCTGCTAGGTTGAAGCGTTCGTTTACAGTAGCAGTTTTTATATTTAGGTTTCACTCTCATCTCTCCTATATAGATACATGAATTTGGAACTCTAAATCCAACATGGTTTGTAGTAGCTCTTTGAAACTTGACAAAATAAAGGAGTTCTCAGTTTTTTCTCTATGGTTTGTTTCCTCTTCAAGTAGCCCTAGGCACAGACTGTGGAAAAGCACTTTCATTGAGAGGGGTTGCCAAGCTTCTAAGAAATAATGAGTTTCCGAAATACCAGCAAATATTTTTTCACCCAATCGTGATGATACGTGGGGGTAATGATCAGTACACAAATCCCACTTGGCTCACCAAATTGTGTTCTTCTAGGTTGAAGTGTTCGTCTACAGTAGCAGTTTTTATATTTAGGTTTCACTCTCATCTCTCCTATATAGATAGATGAATTTGGAACTCTAAATCCAACATGGTTTGTAGTAGCTCTTTGAAACTTGACAAAATAAAGGAGATCTCAGTTTTGTCTCTATGGTTTGTTTCCTCTTCAAGTAGCCCTAGGCAAAGACTGTGGAAAAGCACTTTCATTGAGAGGGGTTGCCAAGCTTCTAAGAAATAACGAGTTTCCGAAACACCAGCAAATATTTTTTCACCCAATCTTGATGATTCTTGGTGGTAATGATCAGTACACAAATCCCACTTGGCTCACCAAATTGTGTTCTTCTAGGTTGAAGCGTTCGTCTTCAGTAGCAGTTTTTATATTTAGGTTTCACTCTCATCTCTCCTATATAGATACATGAATTTGGAACTCTAAATGCAACATGGTTTGTAGTAGCTCTTTGAAACTTGACAAAATAAAGGAGTTCTCAGTTTTGTCTCTATGGTTTGTTTCTTCTTCAAGTAGCCCTAGGCACAGACTGTGGAGAAGCACTTTCATTGAGAGGGGTTGCCAAGCTTCTAAGAAATAACGAGTTTCCGAAATACCAGCTAATATTTTTTCACCCAATCTTGATGATTCTTGGTGGTAATGATCAGTACACAAATCCCACTTGGCTCACCAAATTGTGTTCTTCTAGGTTGAAGCGTTCGTTTACAGTAGCAGTTTTTATATTTAGGTTTCACTCTCATCTCTCCTATATAGATAGATGAATTTGGAACTCTAAATCCAACATGGTTTGTAGTAGCTCTTTGAAACTTGACAAAATAAAGGAGATCTCAGTTTTGTCTCTATCGTTTGTTTCCTCTTCAAGTAGCCCTAGGCACAGACTGTGGAAAAGCACTTTCATTGAGAGGGGTTGCCAAGCTTCTAAGAAATAACGAGTTTCCGAAACACCAGGAAATATTTTTTCACCCAATCTTGATGATACGTGGTGGTAATGATCAGTACACAAATCCTACTTGGCTCACCAAATTGTGTTCTTCTAGGTTGAAGCGTTCGTCTACAATAGCAGTTTTTATATTTAGGTTTCACTCTCATCTCTCCTATATAGATAGATGAATTTGGAACTCTAAATCCAACACGGTTTGTAGTAGCTATTTGAAACTTGACAAAATAAAGGAGTTCTCAGTTTTGTCTCTCTGGTTTGTTTCCTCTTCAAGTAGCCCTAGGCACAGACTGTGGAGAAGAACTTTCATTGAGAGGGGTTGCCAAGCATCTAAGAAATAACAAGTTTCTGAAACACCAGGAAATATTTTTTCACCCAATCTTGATAATACTTGGTGGTAATGATCAGTACACAAATCCCACTTGGCTCACCAAATTCTGTTCTTCTAGGTTGAAGCGTTCGTCTTCAGTAGCAGTTTTTATATTTAGGTTTCACTCTCATCTCTCCTATATAGATACATGAATTTGGAACTCTAAATCCAACATGGTTTGTAGTAGCTCTTTGAAACTTAACAAAATAAAGGAGTTCTCAGTTTTGTCTCTATGGTTTGTTTCTTCTTCAAGTAGCCCTAGGCACAGACTGTGGAGAAGCACTTTCATTGAGAGGGGTTGCCAAGCTTCTAAGAAATAACGAGTTTCCGAAATACCAGCTAATATTTTTTCACCCAATCTTGATGATTTTTGGTGGTAATGATCAGTACACAAATCCCACTTGGCTCACCAAATTGTGTTCTTCTAGGTTGAAGCGTTCGTTTACAGTAGCAGTTTTTATATTTAGGTTTCACTCTCATCTCTCCTATATAGATAGATGAATTTGGAACTCTAAATCCAACATGGTT
>NW_027514150.1:0-93998 GCF_048772815.1 Callospermophilus lateralis | reverse complement strand
AAAACAGAGTGAAACCTAAAAATTCAAACAGTTACCGGAAACGAATGCTCCTACCTAGAAGAATAAAAATTGGGCAGCCAAGTGGGATTAGTGAACTGATCATTACCACCAAGTATCATCAAGATTTGGTGAAAAAATGTTTGCTGAGATTTCAGCAAACTAGTAGTTTTTTGGAAGCTTGGCAACCCCTTTCAAACGAAGTGTTTTTCGCCAGTCTCTGCATGGGGTACTTCAAGAGGAAACAAACCATAGAGATAGAACTTAGAACTAGTTCATTTGGTCAAGATATAAGGAGCTAGCACAAACCGTGTTTGATTTAGAATGCCAAACACATCTATCTATATAGCAGAAAACAGAGTGAAACCTAAAAATTCAAAGTGTTACTGGAAACGAACGCTTGAACCTAGAAGAGTGAAAGTTGGGCAGCCAAGTGAAATTAGTGAACTGATCTTTACCACCAAGTATCATCAAGATTTGGTGAAAAAATGTTTGCTGAGATTTCAGCAACTAGTGGTTTTTTGGAAGCTTGGCAACCCCTTTCAAACGAAAGTGTTTTTGGCCAGTCTCTGCATGCGGTACTTCAAGAAGAAACAAACCATAGAGATGGAACATAGAACTACTTCATTTGGTAAAGTTTCAAGGAGCTAGCACAAACCGTGTTTGATTTAGAGTTTCAAACACATCTATCTATATAGCAGAAAACAGAGTGAAACCTAAAAATTCAAAGTGTACTGGAAACAAACGCTTGAAACTAGAAGAGTAAAAATTGGGCAGCCAAGTGGGCTTAGTGAACTGATCATTACCACCAAGTATCATCAAGATTTGGTGAAAAAATGTTTGCTGAGATTTCAGCAAACTAGTAGTTATTTGGAAGCTTGGCCACCCATTTCAAACGAAAGTGTTTATCGCCAGGCTCTGCATGGGGTAGTTCAAGAGGAAACAAACCATAGAGATAGAACTTAGAACTACTTCATTTGGTCAAGTTTCAAGGAGCTAGCACAAACCGTGTTTGATTTAGAGTTTCAAACACATCTATCTATATAGCAGAAAACAGAGTGAAACCTAAAAATTCAAAGTGTTACTGGAAACGAACGCTTGAACCTAGAAGAGTGAAAGTTGGGCTGCCAATTGGGATTAGTGAACTGATCATTACCACCAAGTATCATCAAGTTTTGGTGAAAAAATATTTGCTGAGATTTCAGCAAACTAGTAGTTTTGGAAGCTTGGCAACCCCTTTCAAACGAAAGTGTTTTTCGCCAGTCTCTGCATGGGGTACTTCAGGAGGAAACAAACCATAGAGATAGAACTTAGAACTACTTCATTTGGTCAAGTTTCAAGGAGCTAGCACAAACCATGTTTGATTTAGAATTCCAAACACAGCTATCTATGTAGGAGAAAACAGAGTGAAACCTAAAAATTCAAACTGTTACTGGAAACGAATGCTTCAACCTAGAAGAATAAAAATTGGGCAGCCAAGTGGGCTTAGTGAACTGATCATTACACCAAGTATCATCAAGATTTGGTGAAAAAATGTTTGCTGAGATTTCAGAAAACTAGTTGTTTTTTGGAAGCTTGGCAACCCCTTTCAAACGAAAGTGTTTTTCGCGAGTCTCTGCATGTGGTACTTCAAGAGGAAACAAACCATAGAGATAGAACTTAGAACTACTTCATTTGGTCAATTTTCAAGGAGCTAGCACAAACCGTATTTGATTTAGAGTTTCAAACACAACTATCTATATAGCAGAAAACAGAGTGAAACCTAAAAATTCAAAGTGTTACTGGAAACGAACGCTTGAACTTAGAAGAGTGAAAGTTGGGCAGCCAAGTGGGATTAGTGATCTGATCATTACCACCAAGTATCATCAAGATTTGGTGAAAAAAGGTTTGCTGAGATTTCAGCAAACTAGTAGTTTTTTGGAAGCTTGGCAACCCCTTTCAAACGAAAGTGTTTTTCGCGAGTCTCTGCATGGGGTACTTCAAGAGGAAACAAACCATAGAGATAGAACTTAGAACTACTTCATTTGGTCATGTTTCAAGGAGCTAGCACAAACCGTGTTTGATTTAGAGTTTCAAACACAACTATCTATATAGCAGAAAACAGAGTGAAACCTAAAAATTCAAAGTTTACTGGAAACGAACGCTTGAACTTAGAAGAGTGAAAGTTGGGCAGCCAAGTGGGATTAGTGATCTGATCATTACCACCAAGTATCATCAAGATTTGGTGAAAAAAGTTTTGCTGAGATTTCAGCAAACTAGTAGTTTTTTGGAAGCTTGGCAACCCCTTTCAAACGAAAGCGTTTTTCGCCAGTCTCTGCATGGGGTACTTCAAGAGGAAACAAACCATAGAGATAGAACTTAGAACTACTTCATTTGGTCAAGTTTCATGGAGCTAGCACAAACGGTGTTTGATTTAGGGTTTCAAACACATCTATCTATATAGCAGAAAACAGAGTGAAACCTAAAAATTCAAAGTGTTACTGGAAACGAATGCTTCAACCTAGAAGAATAAAAATTGGGTAGCCAAGTGGGATTAGTGAACTGATCATTACCACCAAGTATCATCAAGATTTGGTGAAAAAATGTTTGCTGAGATTTCAGCAAACTAGTAGTTTTTTGGAAGCTTGGCAACCCCTTTCAAACGAAAGTGTTTTTCGCCAGTCTCTGCATGGGGTACTTCAAGAGGAAACAAACCATAGAGATAGAACTTAGAACTACTTCATTTGGTCAAGTTTCATGGAGCTAGCACAAACGGTGTTTGATTTAGAGTTTCAAACACATCTATCTATATAGCAGAAAACAGAGTGAAACCTAAAAATTCAAAGTGTTACTGGAAACGAATTCTTCAACCTAGAAGAATAAAAATTGGGTAGCCAAGTGGGATTAGTGAACTGATCATTACCACCAAGTATCATCAAGATTTGGTGAAAAAATGTTTGCTGAGATTTCAGCAAACTAGTAGTTTTTTGGAAGCTTGGCAACCCCTTTGGAACGAAATTGTTTTTCGCCAGTCTCTGCATGGGGTACTTCAAGAGGAAACAAACCATAGAGATAGAACTTAGGACTACCTCATTTTGTCAAGTTTCACGGAGCTAGCACAAACCGTGTTTGATTTAGAGTTTCAAACACATCTATCTATATAGCAGAAAACAGAGTGAAACCTAAAAATTCAAAGTGTTACTGGAAACGAACGCTTGAACCTAGAAGAGTGAAAGTTGGGCAGCGAAGTGGGATTCGTGAACTGATCATTACCACCAAGTATCATCAAGATTTGGTGAAAAAATGTTTGCTGAGATTTCAGCAAACTAGTAGTGTTTTGGAAGCTTGGCTACCCCTTTCAAACGAAAGTGTTTTTCGCCAGTCTCTGCATGGGGTACTTCAAGAGGAAACAAACCATAGAGATAGAACTTAGAACTACTTCATTTGGTCAAGTTTCACGGAGCTAGCACAAACCGTGTTTGATTTAGAGTTTCAAACACATCTATCTATATAGCAGAAAACAGAGTGAAACCTAAAAATTCAAAGTGTTACTGGAAACGAACGCTTGAACCTAGAAGAGTGAAAGTTGGGCAGCCAAGTGGGATTAGTGAACTGATCATTACCACCAAGTATCATCAAGATTTGGTGAAAAATGGTTTGCTGAGATTTCAGCAAACTAGTAGTTTTTTGGAAGCTTGGCAACCCCTTTCAAACGAAAGTGTTTTTCGCCAGTCTCTGCATGGGGTACTTCAAGAGGAAACAAACCATAGAGATAGAACTTAGAACTACTTCATTTGGTCAAGTTTCAAGGAGATAGCACAAACCGTGTTTGATTTAGAGTTTCAAACACATCTATCTATATAGCAGAAAACAGAGTGAAACCTAAAAATTCAAAGTGTGACTGGAAACGAATGCATGAACCTAGAAGAGTGAATGTTGGGCAGCCAAGTGAGATTAGTGAACTGATCATTACCACCAAGGATCATCAAGATTAGGTGAAAAAATGTTTGCTGAGATTTCAGCAAACTAGTAGTTTTTTGGAAGCTTGGCAACCCCTTTCAAACGAAAGTGTTTTTCGCCAGTCTCTGCATGGGGTACTTCAAGAGGAAACAAACCATAGAGATAGAACTTAGAACTACTTCATTTGGTCAAGTTTCATGGAGCTAGCACAAACGGTGTTTGATTTAGAGTTTCAAACACATCTATCTATATAGCAGAAAACAGAGTGAAACCTAAAAATTCAAAGTGTTACTGGAAACGAATGCTTCAACCTAGAAGAATAAAAATTGGGTAGCCAAGTGGGATTAGTGAACTGATCATTACCACCAAGTATCATCAAGATTTGGTGAAAAAATGTTTGCTGAGATTTCAGCAAACTAGTAGTTTTTTGGAAGCTTGGCAACCCCTTTCAAACGAAAGTGTTTTTCGCCAGTCTCTGCATGGGGTATTTCAAGAGGAAACAAACCGTAGAGATAGAACTTAGAACTACTTCATTTGGTCAAGTTTCACGGAGCTAGCACAAACCGTGTTTGATTTAGAGTTTCAAACACATCTATCTATATAGCAGAAAACAGAGTGAAACCTAAAAATTCAAAGTGTTACTGGAAACGAACGTTTGAACCTAGAAGAGTAAAAATTGGGCAGCCAAGTGGGCTTAGTGAACTGATCATTACCACCAAGTATCATCAAGATTTGGTGAAAAAATGTTTGCTGAGATTTCAGAAAACTAGTAGTTTTTTGGAAGCTTGGCAACCCCTTTCAAACGAAAGTGTTTTTCGCCAGTCTCTGCATGGGGTACTTCAAGAGGAAACAAACCATAGAGATAGAACTTAGAACTACTTCATTTGGTCAAATTTCAAGTAGCTAGCACAAACCGTGTTTGATTTAGAGTTTCAAACACATCTATCTATATAGCAGAAAACAGAGTGAAACCTAAAAATTCAAAGTGTTACTGGAAACGAACGCTTGAAACTAGAAGAGTGAAAGTTGGGCATCCAAGTGGGATTAGTGAAATGATCATTACCACCAAGTATCATCAAGTTTTGGTGAAAAAAATGTTTCCTGAGATTTCAGCAAACTAGTAGTTTTTTGGAAGATTGGCAACCCCTTTCAAACGAAAGTGTTTTTCGCCAGTCTCTGCATGGGGTACTTCAAGAGGAAACAAACCATAGAGATAGAACTTAGAACTACTTCATTTGGTCAAGTTTCAAGGAGCTAGCACAAACCGTGTTTGATTTAGAATTCCAAATACAGCTATCTATGTATGAGAAAACAGAGTGAAACCTAAAAATTCAAACTGTTACTGGAAACGAATGCTTCAACCTAGAAGAATAAAAATTGTGCAGCCAAGTGGGATTAGTGAACTGATCATTACCACCAAGTATCATCAAGATTTGGTGAAAAAATGTTTGCTGAGATTTCAGCAAACTAGTAGTTTTTTGGAAGCATGGCAACCCCTTTCAACGAAAGTGTTTTTCGCCAGTCTCTGCATGGGGCACTTCAAGAGGAAACAAACTATAGAGACAGAACTTAGAACTACTTCATTTGGTCAAATTTCAAGGAGCTTGCACAAACCGTGTTTGATTTAGAGTTTCAAACACATCTATCTATATAGCAGAAAACAGAGTGAAACCTAAAAATTCAAAGTGTTACTGGAAATGAACGCTTGAACCTAGAAGAGTAAAAATTGGGCAGCCAAGTGGGCGTAGTGAACTGATCATTACCACCAAGTATCATCAAGATTTGGTGAAAAAATGTTTGCTGAGATTTCAGCAAACTAGTAGTTTTTTGGAAGCTTGGCCACCCCTTTCAAACGAAAGTGTTTTTCGCCAGTCTCTGCATGGGGTACTTCCAGAGGAAACAAACCATAGAGATAGAACTTAGAACTACTTCATTTGGTCAAGTTTCAAGGAGCTAGCACAAACCGTGTTTGATTTAGAGTTTCAAACACATCTATCTATATAGCAGAAAACAGAGTGAAACCTAAAAATTCTCAGTGTTACTGGAAACGAACGCTTGAACCTAGAAGAATGAAAGTTGGGCAGCCAAGTGGGATTAGTGAAATGATCATTACCACCAAGTATCATCAAGTTTTGTTGAAAAAAGGTGTGCTGAGATTTCAGCAAACTAGTAGTTTTTTGGAAGCTTGGCAACCCCTTTCAAACGAACGTGTTTTTCACCAGTCTCTGCATGGGGTACTTCAAGAGGAAACAAACCATAGAGATAGAACTTAGAACTACTTCATTTGGTCAAGTTTCAAGAAGCTACCACAAACCGTGTTTGATTTAGAATTCCAAACACAGCTATCTATGTAGGAGAAAACAGAGTGAAAAATAAAAATTCAAACTGTTACTGGAAACGAATGCTTCAACCTAGAAGAATAAAAATTGGGCAGCCAAGTGGGATTAGTGAACTGATCATTACCACCAAGTATCATCAAGATTTGGTGAAAAAATGTTTCCTGAGATTTCAGCAAACTAGTAGTTTTTTGGAAGCTTGGCAACCCCTTTCAAACGAAAGTTTTTTTCCCCAGTCTCTGCATGGGGTTCTTCAAGAGGAAACAAACCATAGAGATAGAACTTAGAACTACTTCATGTGGTCAAATTTCGAGGAGCTAGCACAAACCGTGTTTGATTTAGAGTTTCAAGCACATCTATCTATATAGCAGAAAACAGAGTGAAACATAAAATTCAAAGTGTTACTGGAAACGAATGCTTCAACCTAGAAGAATAAAAATTGGGTAGCCACGTGGTATTAGTGAACTGATCATTACCACCAAGTATCATTAAGATTTGGTGAAAAAAGTTTTGCTGAGATTTCAGCAAACTAGTAGTTTTTTGGAAGCTTGGCCACCCCTTTCAAACGAAAGTGTTTTTCGCCAGTCTCTGCATGGGGTTCTTCAAGAGGAAACAAACCATAGAGATGGAACATAGAACTACTTCATTCGGTCAAGTATCAAGGAGCTAGCAAAAACCGTGTTTGATTTAGAGTTTCAAACACATCTATCTATATAGCAGAAAACAGAGTGAAACCTAAAAATTCAATGTGTTACTGGAAACGAACGCTTGAACCTAGAAGAGTGAAAGTTGGGCAGCCAAGTGGGATTAGTGAAATGATCATTACCACCAAGTATCATTAAGATTTGGTGAAAAAAGTTTTGCTGAGATTTCAGCAAACTAGTATTTTTTTGGAAGCTTGGCCACCCTTTCAAACGAAAGTGTTTTTCGCCAGTCTCTGCATGGTGTACTTCAAGAGGAAACAAACCATAGAGATGGAACATAGAACTACTTCATTTGGTAAAGTTTCAAGGAGCTAGCACAAACCGTGTTTGATTTAGAGTTTCAAACACATCTATCTATAAAGCAGAAAACAGAGTGAAACCTAAAAATTCAAAGTGTTACTGGAAACGAACGCTTGAACCTAGAAGATTAAAATTGGGCAGCCAAGTGGGCTTAGTGAACTGATCATTACCACCAAGTATCATCAAGATTTGGTGAAAAAAATGTTTGCTGAGATTTCAGCAAACTAGTAGTTTTTTGGAAGCTTGGCCACCCCTTTCAAACGAAAGTGTTTTTCGCCAGTCTCTGCATGGGGTACTTCCAGAGGAAACAAACCATAGAGATAGAACTTAGAACTACTTCATTTGGTCTAGTTTCAAGGAGCTAGCACAAACCGTGTTTGATTTAGAGTTTCAAACACATCTATCTATATAGCAGAAAACAGAGTGAAACCTAAAAATTCAAAGTGTTACTGGAAACGAACGCTTGAACCTAGAAGAGTGAAAGTTGGGCAGCCAAGTGGGATTAGTGAAATGATCATTACCACCAAGTATCATCAAGTTTTGGTGAAAAAAGGTTTGCTGAGATTTCAGCAAACTAGTAGTTTTTTGGAAGATTGGCAACCCCTTTCAAACGAAAGTGTTTTTCGCCAGTCTCTGCATGGGGTACTTCAAGAGGAAACAAACCATAGAGATAGAACTTAGAACTACTTCATTTGGTCAAGTTTCAAGGAGCTAGCACAAACCGTGTTTGATTTAGAATTCCAAACACAGCTATCTATGTATGAGAAAACAGAGTGAAACCTAAAAATTCAAACTGTTCCTGGAAACGAATGCTTCAACCTAGAAGAATAAAAATTGGGCAGCCAAGTGGGATTAGTGAACTGATCATTACCACCAAGTGTCATCAAGATTTGGTGAAAAAATGTTTGCTGAGATTTCAGCAAACTAGTAGTTTTTTGGAAGCTTGGCAACCCCTTTCAACGAAAGTGTTTCTCGCCAGTCTCTGCATGGGGCACTTCAAGAGGAAACAAACTATAGAGACAGAACTTAGAACTACTTCATTTGGTCAAGTTTCAAGGAGCTAGCACAAACCGTGTTTGATTTAGAGTTTCAAACACATCTATCTATATAGCAGAAAACAGAGTGAAACCTAAAAATTCCAAGTGTTTCTGGAAACGAACGCTTGAACCTAGAAGAGTGAAAGTTGGGCAGCCAAGTGGGATTAGTGAACTGATCATTACCACCAAGTATCATCAAGATTTGGTGAAAAAAGTTTTGCTGAGATTTCAGCAAACTAGTAGTTTTTTGGAAGCTTGGCCACCCCTTTCAAACGAAAGTGTTTTTCGCCAGTCTCTGCATGGGGTATTTCAAGAGGAAACAAACCGTAGAGATAGAACTTAGAACTACTTCATTTGGTCAAGTTTCACGGAGCTAGCACAAACCGTGTTTGATTTAGAGTTTCAAACACATCTATCTATATAGCAGAAAACAGAGTGAAACCTAAAAATTCAAAGTGTTACTGGAAACGAACGTTTGAACCTAGAAGAGTAAAAATTGGGCAGCCAAGTGGGCTTAGTGAACTGATCATTACCACCAAGTATCATCAAGATTTGGTGAAAAAATGTTTGCTGAGATTTCAGAAAACTAGTAGTTTTTTGGAAGCTTGGCAACCCCTTTCAAACGAAAGTTTTTTTCGCCAGTCTCTGCATGGGGTACTTCAAGAGGAAACAAACCATAGAGAAAGAACTTACAACTACTTCATTTGGTCAAGTTTCAAGGAGCTAGCACAAACCGTGTTTGATTTAGAGTTTCAAACACATCTATCTATATAGCAGAAACAGAGTGAAACCTAAAAATTCTCAGTGTTACTGGAAACGAACGCTTGAACCTAGAAGAGTGAAAGTTGGGCAGCCAAGTGGGATTAGTGAACTGATCATTACCACCAAGTATCATCAAGTTTTGGTGAAAAAATGTTTGCTGAGATTTCAGCAAACTAGTAGTTTTTTGGAAGCTTGGCAACCCCTTTTAAACAAAAGTGTTTTTCGCCAGTCTCTGCATGGGGAACTTCAAGAGGAAACAAACCATAGAGATAGAACTTAGAACTACTTCATTTGGTCAAGTTTCAAGGAGCTAGCACAAACCATGTTTGATTTAGAATTCCAAACACAGCTATCTATGTAGGAGAAAACAGAGTGAAACCTAAAAATTCAAACTGTTACTGGAAACAAACGCTTCAACCTAGAAGAATAAAAATGGGCAGCCAAGTGGGATTAGTGAACTGATCATTACCACCAAGTATCATCAAGATTTGGTGAAAAAAGGTTTGCTGAGATTTCAGAAAACTAGTAGTTTTATGGAAGCTTGGCAACCCCTTTCAAACGAAAGGGTTTTTCGCCACTCTCTGCATGGGGTACTTCAAGAGGAAACAAACCATAGAGATAGAACTTAGGACTACTTCATTTTGTCAAGTTTCACAGAGCTAGCACAAACCGTGTTTGATTTAGAGTTTCAAACACATCTATCTATATAGCAGAAAACAGAGTGAATCCTAAAAATTCAAAGTGTTACTGGAAACGAACGCTTGAACCTAGAAGAGTGAAAGTTGGGCAGCCAAGTGGGATTAGTGAACTGATCATTACCACCAAGTATCATCAAGATTTGGTGAAAAAAGGTTTGCTGAGATTTCAGCAAACTAGTAGTTTTTTGGAAGCTTGGCAACCCCTTTCAAACGAAAGTGTTTTTCGCCAGTCTCTGCATGGGGTACTTCAAGAGGAAACAAACCATAGAGATAGAACTTAGAACTACTTCATTTGGTCAAATTTCAAGTAGCTAGCACAAACCGTGTTTGATTTAGAGTTTCAAACACATCTATCTATATAGCAGAAAACAGAGTGAAACCTAAAAATTCAAAGTGTTACTGGAAACGAACGCTTGAAACTAGAAGAGTGAAAGTTGGGCATCCAAGTGGGATTAGTGAAATGATCATTACCACCAAGTATCATCAAGTTTTGGTGAAAAAAATGTTTCCTGAGATTTCAGCAAACTAGTAGTTTTTTGGAAGATTGGCAACCCCTTTCAAACGAAAGTGTTTTTCGCCAGTCTCTGCATGGGGTACTTCAAGAGGAAACAAACCATAGAGATAGAACTTAGAACTACTTCATTTGGTCAAGTTTCAAGGAGCTAGCACAAACCGTGTTTGATTTAGAATTCCAAATACAGCTATCTATGTATGAGAAAACAGAGTGAAACCTAAAAATTCAAACTGTTACTGGAAACGAATGCTTCAACCTAGAAGAATAAAAATTGGGCAGCCAAGTGGGATTAGTGAACTGATCATTACCACCAAGTATCATCAAGATTTGGTGAAAAAATGTTTGCTGAGATTTCAGCAAACTAGTAGTTTTTTGGAAGCATGGCAACCCCTTTCAACGAAAGTGTTTTTCGCCAGTCTCTGCATGGGGCACTTCAAGAGGAAACAAACTATAGAGACAGAACTTAGAACTACTTCATTTGGTCAAATTTCAAGGAGCTTGCACAAACCGTGTTTGATTTAGAGTTTCAAACACATCTATCTATATAGCAGAAAACAGAGTGAAACCTAAAAATTCAAAGTGTTACTGGAAATGAACGCTTGAACCTAGAAGAGTAAAAATTGGGCAGCCAAGTGGGCGTAGTGAACTGATCATTACCACCAAGTATCATCAAGATTTGGTGAAAAAATGTTTGCTGAGATTTCAGCAAACTAGTAGTTTTTTGGAAGCTTGGCCACCCCTTTCAAACGAAAGTGTTTTTCGCCAGTCTCTGCATGGGGTACTTCCAGAGGAAACAAACCATAGAGATAGAACTTAGAACTACTTCATTTGGTCAAGTTTCAAGGAGCTAGCACAAACCGTGTTTGATTTAGAGTTTCAAACACATCTATCTATATAGCAGAAAACAGAGTGAAACCTAAAAATTCTCAGTGTTACTGGAAACGAACGCTTGAACCTAGAAGAATGAAAGTTGGGCAGCCAAGTGGGATTAGTGAAATGATCATTACCACCAAGTATCATCAAGTTTTGTTGAAAAAAGGTGTGCTGAGATTTCAGCAAACTAGTAGTTTTTTGGAAGCTTGGCAACCCCTTTCAAACGAACGTGTTTTTCACCAGTCTCTGCATGGGGTACTTCAAGAGGAAACAAACCATAGAGATAGAACTTAGAACTACTTCATTTGGTCAAGTTTCAAGAAGCTACCACAAACCGTGTTTGATTTAGAATTCCAAACACAGCTATCTATGTAGGAGAAAACAGAGTGAAAAATAAAAATTCAAACTGTTACTGGAAACGAATGCTTCAACCTAGAAGAATAAAAATTGGGCAGCCAAGTGGGATTAGTGAACTGATCATTACCACCAAGTATCATCAAGATTTGGTGAAAAAATGTTTCCTGAGATTTCAGCAAACTAGTAGTTTTTTGGAAGCTTGGCAACCCCTTTCAAACGAAAGTTTTTTTCCCCAGTCTCTGCATGGGGTTCTTCAAGAGGAAACAAACCATAGAGATAGAACTTAGAACTACTTCATGTGGTCAAATTTCGAGGAGCTAGCACAAACCGTGTTTGATTTAGAGTTTCAAGCACATCTATCTATATAGCAGAAAACAGAGTGAAACATAAAATTCAAAGTGTTACTGGAAACGAATGCTTCAACCTAGAAGAATAAAAATTGGGTAGCCACGTGGGATTAGTGAACTGATCATTACCACCAAGTATCATTAAGATTTGGTGAAAAAAGTTTTGCTGAGATTTCAGCAAACTAGTAGTTTTTTGGAAGCTTGGCCACCCCTTTCAAACGAAAGTGTTTTTCGCCAGTCTCTGCATGGGGTTCTTCAAGAGGAAACAAACCATAGAGATGGAACATAGAACTACTTCATTCGGTCAAGTATCAAGGAGCTAGCAAAAACCGTGTTTGATTTAGAGTTTCAAACACATCTATCTATATAGCAGAAAACAGAGTGAAACCTAAAAATTCAATGTGTTACTGGAAACGAACGCTTGAACCTAGAAGAGTGAAAGTTGGGCAGCCAAGTGGGATTAGTGAAATGATCATTACCACCAAGTATCATTAAGATTTGGTGAAAAAAGTTTTGCTGAGATTTCAGCAAACTAGTATTTTTTTGGAAGCTTGGCCACCCTTTCAAACGAAAGTGTTTTTCGCCAGTCTCTGCATGGTGTACTTCAAGAGGAAACAAACCATAGAGATGGAACATAGAACTACTTCATTTGGTAAAGTTTCAAGGAGCTAGCACAAACCGTGTTTGATTTAGAGTTTCAAACACATCTATCTATAAAGCAGAAAACAGAGTGAAACCTAAAAATTCAAAGTGTTACTGGAAACGAACGCTTGAACCTAGAAGATTAAAATTGGGCAGCCAAGTGGGCTTAGTGAACTGATCATTACCACCAAGTATCATCAAGATTTGGTGAAAAAAATGTTTGCTGAGATTTCAGCAAACTAGTAGTTTTTTGGAAGCTTGGCCACCCCTTTCAAACGAAAGTGTTTTTCGCCAGTCTCTGCATGGGGTACTTCCAGAGGAAACAAACCATAGAGATAGAACTTAGAACTACTTCATTTGGTCTAGTTTCAAGGAGCTAGCACAAACCGTGTTTGATTTAGAGTTTCAAACACATCTATCTATATAGCAGAAAACAGAGTGAAACCTAAAAATTCAAAGTGTTACTGGAAACGAACGCTTGAACCTAGAAGAGTGAAAGTTGGGCAGCCAAGTGGGATTAGTGAAATGATCATTACCACCAAGTATCATCAAGTTTTGGTGAAAAAAGGTTTGCTGAGATTTCAGCAAACTAGTAGTTTTTTGGAAGCTTGGCAACCCCTTTCAAACGAAAGTGTTTTTCGCCAGTCTCTGCATGGGGTACTTCAAGAGGAAACAAACCATAGAGATAGAACTGAGAACTACTTCATTTGGTCAAATTTCAAGGAGCTAGCACAAACCGTGTTTGATTTAGAGTTTCAAACACATCTATCTATATAGCAGAAAACAGAGTGAAACCTAAAAATTCAAAGTGTTATTGGAAACGAATGCTTCAACCTAGAAGAATAAAAATTGGGTAGCCAAGTGGGATTAGTGAACTGATAATTACCACCAAGTATCATTAAGATTTGGTGAAAAACGTTTTGCTGAGATTTCAGCAAACTAGTAGTTTTTTGGAAGCTTGGCCACCCCTTTCAAACGAAAGTGTTTTTCGCCAGTCTCTGCATGGTGTACTTCAAGAGGAAACAAACCGTAGAGATGGAACATAGAACTACTTCATTTGGTAAAGTTTCAAGGAGCTAGCACAAACCGTGTTTGATTTAGAGTTTCAAACACATCTATCTATTTAGCAGAAAACAGAGTGAAACCTAAAAATTCAAAGTGTTACTGGAAACAAACGCTTGAACGTAGAAGAGTAAAAATTGGGCACCAAGTGGGCTTAGTGAGCTGATCATTACCACCAAGTATCATCAAGATTTGGTGAAAAAATGTTTGCTGAGATTTCAGCAAACTAGTAGTTTTTTTTAAGCTTGGCCACCCCTTTCAAACGAAAGTGTTTTTCGCCAGTCTCTGCATGGGGTACTTCAAGAGGAAACAAACCATAGAGATAGAAACTTAGAACTACTTCATTTGGTCAAGTTTCAAGGAGCTAGCACAAACCGTGTTTGATTTAGAGTTTCAAACACATCTATCTATATAGCAGAAAACAGAGTGAAACCTAAAAATTCAAAGTGTTACTGGAATCGAACGCTGAACCTAGAAGAGTGAAAGTTGGGCAGCCAAGTGGGATTAGTGAACTGATCATTACCACCAAGAATCATCAAGATTTGGTGAAAAAAATGTTTGCTGAGATTTCAGCAAACTAGTATTTTTTTGGATGCTTGGCAACCCCTTTCAAACGAAAGTGTTTTTCGCCAGTCTCTGCATGGGGTACTTCAAGAGGAAAGAAACCATAGAGATAGCACTTAGGAGTACTTCATTTTGTCAAGTTTCACGGAGCTAGCACAAACCGTGTTTGATTTAGAGTTTCAAACACATCTATCTATATAGCAGAAAACAGAGTGAAACCTAAAAATTCAAAGTGTTAGTGGAAACGAATGCTTCAACCTAGAA
Source organism: Callospermophilus lateralis (assembly GCF_048772815.1). Taxonomy (NCBI): domain Eukaryota; kingdom Metazoa; phylum Chordata; class Mammalia; order Rodentia; family Sciuridae; genus Callospermophilus; species Callospermophilus lateralis. The sequence goes on along the minus strand of NW_027514150.1, from coordinate 79,602 downwards.
GAATAAAAATTGGGTAGCCCCGTGGGATTAGTGAACTGATCATTACCACCAAGTATCATTAAGAATTGGTGAAAAAAGTATTGCTGAGAGTTCAGAAAACTTGTAGTTTTTTGGAAGCTTGGCCACCCCTTTCAAACGAAAGTGTTTTTCCTCAGTCTCTGCATGGTGTACTTCAAGAGGAAACAAACCATAGAGATAGAACTTAGAACTACTTCATTTGGTCAAGTTTCACGGAGCTAGCACAAACCGTGTTTGATTTAGAGTTTCAAACACATCTATCTATATAGCAGAAAACAGAGTGAAACCTAAAAATTCAAAGTGTTACTGGAAAACGAACGCTTGAACCTAGAAGAGTGAAAGTTGGGCAGCCAAGTGAGATTAGTGAACTGATCATCACCACCAAGTATCATCAAGATTTGGTGAAAAAATGTTTGCTGAGATTTCAGCAAACTAGTAGTTTTTTGGAAGCTTGGCAACCCCTTTCAAACGAAAGTGTTTTTCGCCAGTCTCTGCATGGGGTACTTCAAGAGGAAACAAACCATGGAGATAGAACTTAGAACTACTTCATATGGTCAAGTTTCAAGGAGCTAGCACAAACCGTGTTTGTTTTAGAGTTTCAAACACATCTATCTATATAGCAGAAAACAGAGTGAAACCTAAAAATTCAAAGTGTTACTGGAAACGAATGCTTCAACCTAGAAGAATAAAAATTGGGCAGCCAAGTGGGATTAGTGAACTGATCATTACCACCAAGTATCATTAAGATTTGGTGAAAAAAGTTTTGCTGAGATTTCAGCAAACTAGTAGTTTTTTGGAAGCTTGGCCACCCCTTTCAAACGAAAGTGTTTTTCGCCAGTCTCTGCATGGTGTACTTCAAGAGGAAACAAACCGTAGAGATGGAACATAGAACTACTTCATTTGGTAAAGTTTCAAGGAGCTAGCACAAACCGTGTTTGATTTAGAGTTTCAAACACAGCTATCGATTTAGCAGAAAACAGAGTGAAACCTAAAAATTCAAAGTGTTACTGGAAACGAACGCTTGAACCTAGAAGAGTAAAAATTGGGCAGCCAAGTGGGCTTAGTGAGCTGATCATTACCACCAAGTATCATCAAGATTTGGTGAAAAAATGTTTGCTGAGATTTCAGCAAACTAGTAGTTTTTTGGAAGCTTGGCCACCCCTTTCAAATGAAAGTGTTTTTCGCCAGTCTCTGCATGGTGTACTTCAAGAGGAAACAAACCATAGAGATGCAACATAGAACTACTTCATTTGGTAAAGTTTCAAAAAGCTAGCACAAACCGTGTTTGATTTACAGTTTCAAACACATCTATCTATAAAGCAGAAAAACAGAGTGAAACCTAAAAATTCAAAGTGTTACTGGAAACGAACGCTTGAACCTAGAAGAGTAAAAATTGGGCAGCCAAGTGGGCTTAGTGAACTGATCATTACCCCCAAGTATCATCAAGGTTTGGTGAAAAAATGTTTGCTGAGATTTCAGCAAACTAGTAGTTTTTTGGAAGCTTGGCCACCCCTTTCAAACGAAAGTGTTTTTCGCCAGTCTCTGCATGGGGTACTTCAAGAGGAAACAAACCATAGAGATAGAACTTAGAACTACTTCATTCGTCAAGTTTCAAGGAGCTAGCACAAACCGTGTTTGATTTAGAGTTTCAAACACATCTATCTATATAGCAGAAAACAGAGTGAAACCTAAAAATTCAAAGTGTTACTGGAAACGAACGCTTGAACATAGAAGAGTGAAAGTTGGGCATCCAAGTGGGATTAGTGAAATGATCATTACCACCATGTATCATCAAGTTTTGTTGAAAAAATGTTTGCTGAGATTTCAGCAAACTAGTAGTTTTTTGGAAGCTTGGCACCCCTTTCAAACGAAAGGGTTTTTCGCCAGTCTCTGCATGGGGTACTTCAAGAGGAAACAAACCATAGAGATAGAACTTAGAACTACTTCATTTGGTCAAGTTTTCAAGGAGCTAGCACAAACCGTGTTTGATTTAGAATTCCAAACACAGCTATCTATGTATGAGAAAACAGAGTGAAACCTAAAAATTCAAACTGTTACTGGAAACGAATGCTTCAACCTAGAAGAATAAAAATTGGGCAGCCAAGTGGGATTAGTGAACTGATCATTACCACCAAGTATCATCAAGATTTGGTGAAAAAATGTTTCCTGAGATTTCAGCAAACTAGTAGTTTTTTGGAAGCTTGGCAACCCCTTTCAAACGAAAGTTTTTTTCCCCAGTCTCTGCATGGGGTTCTTCAAGAGGAAACAAACCATAGAGATAGAACTTAGAACTACTTCATGTGGTCAAATTTCGAGGAGCTAGCACAAACCGTGTTTGATTTAGAGTTTCAAGCACATCTATCTATATAGCAGAAAACAGAGTGAAACATAAAATTCAAAGTGTTACTGGAAACGAATGCTTCAACCTAGAAGAATAAAAATTGCGTAGCCACGTGGGATTAGTGAACTGATCATTACCACCAAGTATCATTAAGATTTGGTGAAAAAAGTTTTGCTGAGATTTCAGCAAACTAGTAGTTTTTTGGAAGCTTGGCCACCCCTTTCAAACGAAAGTGTTTTTCGCCAGTCTCTGCATGGGGTTCTTCAAGAGGAAACAAACCATAGAGATGGAACATAGAACTACTTCATTCGGTCAAGTATCAAGGAGCTAGCAAAAACCGTGTTTGATTTAGAGTTTCAAACACATCTATCTATATAGCAGAAAACAGAGTGAAACCTAAAAATTCAATGTGTTACTGGAAACGAACGCTTGAACCTAGAAGAGTGAAAGTTGGGCAGCCAAGTGGGATTAGTGAAATGATCATTACCACCAAGTATCATTAAGATTTGGTGAAAAAAGTTTTGCTGAGATTTCAGCAAACTAGTATTTTTTTGGAAGCTTGGCCACCCTTTCAAACGAAAGTGTTTTTCGCCAGTCTCTGCATGGTGTACTTCAAGAGGAAACAAACCATAGAGATGGAACATAGAACTACTTCATTTGGTAAAGTTTCAAGGAGCTAGCACAAACCGTGTTTGATTTAGAGTTTCAAACACATCTATCTATAAAGCAGAAAACAGAGTGAAACCTAAAAATTCAAAGTGTTACTGGAAACGAACGCTTGAACCTAGAAGATTAAAATTGGGCAGCCAAGTGGGCTTAGTGAACTGATCATTACCACCAAGTATCATCAAGATTTGGTGAAAAAAATGTTTGCTGAGATTTCAGCAAACTAGTAGTTTTTTGGAAGCTTGGCCACCCCTTTCAAACGAAAGTGTTTTTCGCCAGTCTCTGCATGGGGTACTTCCAGAGGAAACAAACCATAGAGATAGAACTTAGAACTACTTCATTTGGTCTAGTTTCAAGGAGCTAGCACAAACCGTGTTTGATTTAGAGTTTCAAACACATCTATCTATATAGCAGAAAACAGAGTGAAACCTAAAAATTCAAAGTGTTACTGGAAACGAACGCTTGAACCTAGAAGAGTGAAAGTTGGGCAGCCAAGTGGGATTAGTGAAATGATCATTACCACCAAGTATCATCAAGTTTTGGTGAAAAAAGGTTTGCTGAGATTTCAGCAAACTAGTAGTTTTTTGGAAGCTTGGCAACCCCTTTCAAACGAAAGTGTATTTCGCCAGTCTCTGCATGGGGTACTTCAAGAGGAAACAAACCATAGAGATAGAACTGAGAACTACTTCATTTGGTCAAATTTCAAGGAGCTAGCACAAACCGTGTTTGATTTAGAGTTTCAAACACATCTATCTATATAGCAGAAAACAGAGTGAAACCTAAAAATTCAAAGTGTTACTGGAAACGAATGCTTCAACCTAGAAGAATAAAAATTGGGTAGCCAAGTGGGATTAGTGAACTGATAATTACCACCAAGTATCATTAAGATTTGGTGAAAAACGTTTTGCTGAGATTTCAGCAAACTAGTAGTTTTTTGGAAGCTTGGCCACCCCTTTCAAACGAAAGTGTTTTTCGCCAGTCTCTGCATGGTGTACTTCAAGAGGAAACAAACCGTAGAGATGGAACATAGAACTACTTCATTTGGTAAAGTTTCAAGGAGCTAGCACAAACCGTGTTTGATTTAGAGTTTCAAACACATCTATCTATTTAGCAGAAAACAGAGTGAAACCTAAAAATTCAAAGTGTTACTGGAAACAAACGCTTGAACGTAGAAGAGTAAAAATTGGGCACCAAGTGGGCTTAGTGAGCTGATCATTACCACCAAGTATCATCAAGATTTGGTGAAAAAATGTTTGCTGAGATTTCAGCAAACTAGTAGTTTTTTTTAAGCTTGGCCACCCCTTTCAAACGAAAGTGTTTTTCGCCAGTCTCTGCATGGGGTACTTCAAGAGGAAACAAACCATAGAGATAGAACTTAGAACTACTTCATTTGGTCAAGTTTCAAGGAGCTAGCACAAACCGTGTTTGATTTAGAGTTTCAAACACATCTATCTATATAGCAGAAAACAGAGTGAAACCTAAAAATTCAAAGTGTTACTGGAATCGAACGCTGAACCTAGAAGAGTGAAAGTTGGGCAGCCAAGTGGGATTAGTGAACTGATCATTACCACCAAGTATCATCAAGATTTGGTGAAAAAATGTTTGCTGAGATTTCAGCAAACTAGTATTTTTTTGGATGCTTGGCAACCCCTTTCAAACGAAAGTGTTTTTCGCCAGTCTCTGCATGGGGTACTTCAAGAGGAAAGAAACCATAGAGATAGCACTTAGGAGTACTTCATTTTGTCAAGTTTCACGGAGCTAGCACAAACCGTGTTTGATTTAGAGTTTCAAACACATCTATCTATATAGCAGAAAACAGAGTGAAACCTAAAAATTCAAAGTGTTAGTGGAAACGAATGCTTCAACCTAGAAGAATAAAAATTGGGTAGCCCCGTGGGATTAGTGAACTGATCATTACCACCAAGTATCATTAAGAATTGGTGAAAAAAGTATTGCTGAGAGTTCAGAAAACTTGTAGTTTTTTGGAAGCTTGGCCACCCCTTTCAAACGAAAGTGTTTTTCCCCAGTCTCTGCATGGTGTACTTCAAGAGGAAACAAACCATAGAGATAGAACTTAGAACTACTTCATTTGGTCAAGTTTCACGGAGCTAGCACAAACCGTGTTTGATTTAGAGTTTCAAACACATCTATCTATATAGCAGAAAACAGAGTGAAACCTAAAAATTCAAAGTGTTACTGGAAACGAACGCTTGAACCTAGAAGAGTGAAAGTTGGGCAGCCAAGTGAGATTAGTGAACTGATCATCACCACCAAGTATCATCAAGATTTGGTGAAAAAATGTTTGCTGAGATTTCAGCAAACTAGTAGTTTTTTGGAAGCTTGGCAACCCCTTTCAAACGAAAGTGTTTTTCGCCAGTCTCTGCATGGGGTACTTCAAGAGGAAACAAACCATGGAGATAGAACTTAGAACTACTTCATATGGTCAAGTTTCAAGGAGCTAGCACAAACCGTGTTTGATTTAGAGTTTCAAACACATCTATCTATATAGCAGAAAACAGAGTGAAACCTAAAAATTCAAAGTGTTACTGGAAACGAATGCTTCAACCTAGAAGAATAAAAATTGGGCAGCCAAGTGGGATTAGTGAACTGATCATTACCACCAAGTATCATTAAGATTTGGTGAAAAAAGTTTTGCTGAGATTTCAGCAAACTAGTATTTTTTTGGAAGCTTGGCCACCCCTTTCAAACGAAAGTGTTTTTCGCCAGTCTCTGCATGGTGTACTTCAAGAGGAAACAAACCGTAGAGATGGAACATAGAACTACTTCATTTGGTAAAGTTTCAAGGAGCTAGCACAAACCGTGTTTGATTTAGAGTTTCAAACACAGCTATCGATTTAGCAGAAAACAGAGTGAAACCTAAAAATTCAAAGTGTTACTGGAAACGAAAGCTTGAACCTAGAAGAGTAAAAATTGGGCAGCCAAGTGGGCTTAGTGAGCTGATCATTACCACCAAGTATCATCAAGATTTGGTGAAAAAATGTTTGCTGAGATTTCAGCAAACTAGTAGTTTTTTGGAAGCTTGGCCACCCCTTTCAAATGAAAGTGTTTTTCGCCAGTCTCTGCATGGTGTACTTCAAGAGGAAACAAACCATAGAGATGCAACATAGAACTACTTCATTTGGTAAAGTTTCAAAAAGCTAGCACAAACCGTGTTTGATTTACAGTTTCAAACACATCTATCTATAAAGCAGAAAACAGAGTGAAACCTAAAAATTCAAAGTGTTACTGGAAACGAACGCTTGAACCTAGAAGAGTAAAAATTGGGCAGCCAAGTGGGCTTAGTGAACTGATCATTACCCCCAAGTATCATCAAGGTTTGGTGAAAAAATGTTTGCTGAGATTTCAGCAAACTAGTAGTTTTTTGGAAGCTTGGCCACCCCTTTCAAACGAAAGTGTTTTTCGCCAGTCTCTGCATGGGGTACTTCAAGAGGAAACAAACCATAGAGATAGAACTTAGAACTACTTCATTCGTCAAGTTTCAAGGAGCTAGCACAAACCGTGTTTGATTTAGAGTTTCAAACACATCTATCTATATAGCAGAAAACAGAGTGAAACCTAAAAATTCAAAGTGTTACTGGAAACGAACGCTTGAACATAGAAGAGTGAAAGTTGGGCATCCAAGTGGGATTAGTGAAATGATCATTACCACCAAGTATCATCAAGTTTTGTTGAAAAAATGTTTGCTGAGATTTCAGCAAACTAGTAGTTTTTTGGAAGCTTGGCACCCCTTTCAAACGAAAGGGTTTTTCGCCAGTCTCTGCATGGGGTACTTCAAGAGGAAACAAACCATAGAGATAGAACTTAGAACTACTTCATTTGGTCAAGTTTCAAGGAGCTAGCACAAACCGTGTTTGATTTAGAATTCCAAACACAGCTATCTATGTATGAGAAAACAGAGTGAATCCTAAAAATTCAAACTGTTACTGGAAACGAATGCTTCAACCTAGAAGAATAAAAATTGGGCAGCCAAGTGGGATTAGTGAACTGATCATTACCACCAAGTATCATTAAGATTTGGTGAAAAAAGTTTTGCTGAGAGTTCAGCAAACTAGTAGTTTTTTTGAAGCTTGGCCACCCCTTTCAAACGAAAGTGTTTTTCCCCAGTCTCCGCATGGTGTACTTCAAGAGGAAACAAACCATAGAGATATAACATAGAACTACTTCATTTGGTAAAGTTTCAAGGAGCTAGCACAAACCGTGTTTGATTTAGAGTTTCAAACACATCTATCTATATAGCAGGAAACAGAGTGAAACCTAAAAATTCAAAGTGTTACTGGAAACGAACGCTTGAACCTAGAAGAGTGAAACTTGGGCAGCCAAGTGGGATTAGTGAAATGATCATTACCACCAAGTATCATCAAGATTTGGTGAAAAAATGTTTGCTGAGATTTCAGCAAACTAGTAGTTTTTTGGAAGCTTGGCAACCCCTTTCAAACGAAAGTGTTTTTCGCCAGTCTCTGCATGGGGTACTTCAAGAGGAAACAAACCATAGAGATAGAACTTAGAACTACTTCATTTGGTCAAATTTCAAGGAGCTAGCACAAACCGTGTTTGATTTAGAGTTTCAAACACATCTATCTATATAGCAGAAAACAGAGTGAAACCTAAAAATTCAAAGTGTTACTGGAAACGAATGCTTCAACCTAGAAGAATAAAAATTGGGCAGCCAAGTGGGATTAGTGAACTGATCATTACCACCAAGTATCATTAAGATTTGGTGAAAAAAGTTTTGCTGAGATTTCAGCAAACTAGTAGTTTTTTGGAAGCTTGGCCACCCCTTTCAAACGAAAGTGTTTTTCGCCAATCTCTGCATGGGGTACTTCAAGAGGAAATAAACCATAGAGATAGAACTTAGAACTACTTCATTCGGTCAAGTTTCAAGGAGCTAGCACAAACCGTGTTTGATTTAGAGTTTCAAACACATCTATCTATATAGCAGAAAACAGAGTGAAACCTAAAAATTCAAAGTGTTACTGGAAACGAACGCTTGAACCTAGAAGAGTAAAAGTTGGGCATCCAAGTGGGATTAGGGAAGTGATCATTACCACCAAGTATCATCAAGGTTTGGTGAAAAAATGTTTGCTGAGATTTCAGCAAACTAGTAGTTTTTTGGAAGCTTGGCCACCCCTTTCAAACGAAAGTGTTTTTCGCCAGTCTCTGCATGGGGTACTTCAAGAGGAAACAAACCATAGAGATAGAAATTAGAACTACTTCATTCGGTCAAGTTTCAAGGAGCTAGCACAAACCGTGTTTGATTTAGAGTTTCAAACACATCTATCTATATAGCAGAAAACAGAGTGAAACCTAAAAATTCAAAGTGTTACTGGAAACGAACGCTTGAACCTAGAAGAGTGAAAGTTGGGCATCCAAGTGGGATTAGTGAAATGATCATTACCACCAAGTATCATCAAGTTTTGGTGAAAAAATGTTTGCTGAGATTTCAGCAAACTAGTAGTTTTTTGGAAGCTTGGCAACCCCTTTCAAACGAAAGTGTTTTTCGCCAGTCTCTGCATGGGGTACTTCAAGAGGAAACAAACCATAGAGATAGAACTTAGAACTACTTCATTTGTTCAAGTTTCAAGGAGCTAGCACAAACCGTGTTTGATTTAGAATTCCAAACACAGCTATCTATGTATGAGAAAACAGAGTGAAACCTAAAAATTCAAACTGTTACTGGAAACGAATGCTTCAACCTAGAAGAATAAAAATTGGGCAGCCAAGTGGGATTAGTGAACTGATCATTACCACCAAGTATCATTTAGATTTGGTGAAAAAAGTTTTGCTGAGATTTCAGCAAACTAGTAGTTTTTTGGAAGCTTGGCCACCCCTTTCAAACGAAAGTGTTTTTCCCCAGTCTCTGCATGGTGTACTTCAAGAGGAAACAAACCGTAGAGATGGAACATAGAACTACTTCATTTGGTAAAGGTTCAAGGAGCTAGCACAAACCGTGTTTGATTTAGAGTTTCAAACACAGCTATCTATTTAGCAGGAAACAGAGTGAAACCTAAAAATTCAAAGTGTTACTGGAAACGAACGCTTGAACCTAGAAGAGTGAAACTTGGGCAGCCAAGTGGGATTAGTGAAATGATCATTACCACCAAGTATCATCAAGTTTTGGTGAAAAAAGGTGTGCTGAGATTTCAGCAAACTAGTAGTTTTTTGGAAGCTTGGCAACCCCTTTCAAACGAAAGTGCTTTTCGCCAGTCTCTGCATGGGGTACTTCAAGAGGAAACAAACCATAGAGATAGAACTTAGAACTACTTCATTTGGTCAAGTTTCAAGGAGCTAGCACAAACCATGTTTGATTTAGAATTCCAAACACAGCTATCTATGTATGAGAAAACAGAATGAAACCTAAAAATTCAAACTGTTACTGGAAACGAATGCTTCAACCTAGAAGAATAAAAATTGGGCAGCCAAGTTTGATTAGTGAACTGATCATTACCACCAAGTATCATCAAGATTTGGTGAAAAAATGTTTGCTGAGATTTCAGCAAACTAGTAGTTTTTTGGAAGCTTGGCAACCCCTTTCAAACGAAAGTGTTTTTCGCCAGTCTCTGCATGGGGTACTTCAAGAGGAAACAAACCATAGAGATAGAACTTAGAACTACTTCATTTGGTCAAATTTCAAGGAGCTAGCACAAACCGTGTTTGATTTAGAGTTTCAAACACATCTATCTATATAGCAGAAAACAGAGTGAAACCTAAAAATTCAAAGTGTTACTGGAAACGAATGCTTCAACCTAGAAGAATAAAAATTGGGCAGCCAAGTGGGATTAGTGAACTGATCATTACCACCAAGTATCATTAAGATTTGGTGAAAAAAGTTTTGCTGAGATTTCAGCAAACTAGTAGTTTTTTGGAAGCTTGGCCACCCCTTTCAAACGAAAGTGTTTTTCGCCAGTCTCTGCATGGTGTACTTCAAGAGGAAACAAACCGTAGAGATGGAACATAGAACTACTTCATTTGGTAAAGTTTCAAGGAGCTAGCACAAACCGTGTTTGATTTAGAGTTTCAAACAAAGCTATCTATTTAGCAGAAAACAGAGTGAAACCTAAAAATTCAAAGTGTTACTGGAAACGAACGCTTGAACCTAGAAGAGTAAAAATTGGGCAGCCAAGTGGGCTTAGTGAGCTGATCATTACCACCAAGTATCATCAAGATTTGGTGAAAAAATGTTTGCTGAGATTTCAGCAAACTAGTAGTTTTTTGGAAGCATGGCAACCCCTTTCAAACGAAAGTGTTTTTCGCCAGTCTCTGCATGGGGTACTTCAAGAAGAAACAAACCATAGAGATAGAACTTAGAACTACTTCATTCGGTCAAGTTTCAAGGAGCTAGCACAAACCGTGTTTGATTTAGAGTTTCAAACACATCTATCTATATAGCAGAAAACAGAGTGAAACCTAAAAATTCAAAGTGTTACTGGAAACGAACGCTTGAACCTAGAAGATTGAAAGTTGGGCATCCAAGTGGGATTAGTGAACTGATCATTACCACCAAGTATCATTAAGATTTGGTGAAAAAAGTTTTGCTGAGAGTTCAGCAAACTAGTAGTTTTTTGGAAGCTTGGCCACCCCTTTCAAACGAAAGTGTTTTTCCCCAGTCTCTGCATGGTGTACTTCAAGAGGAAACAAACCATAGAGATGGAACATAGAACTACTTCATTTGGTAAAGATTCAAGGAGCTAGCACAAACCGTGTTTGATTTAGAGTTTCAAACACATCTATCTATATAGCAGGAAACAGAGTGAAACCTAAAAATTCAAAGTGTTACTGGAAACGAATGCTTGAACCTAGAAGAGTAAAAATTGGGCAGCCAAGTGGGCTTAATGAACTGATCATTCCACCAAGTATCATCAAGATTTGGTGAAAAAATGTTTGCTGAGATTTCAGCAAACTAGTAGTTTTTTGGAAGCTTGGTCACCCCTTTCAAACGAAAGTGTTTTTCACCAGTCTCTGCATGGGGTACTTCAAGAGGAAACAAACCATAGAGATAGAACTTAGAACTACTTCATTTGGTCAAGTTTCAAGGAGCTAGCACAAACCGTGTTTGATTTAGAGTTTCAAACACATCTATCTATATAGCAGAAAACAGAGTGAAACCTAAAAATTCAAAGTGTTACTGGAAACGAACGCTTGAACCTAGAAGAGTGAAAGTTGGGCAGCCAAGTGGGATTAGTGAAATGATCATTACCAGCAAGTATCATCAAGTTTTGGTGAAAAAAGGTGTGCTGAGATTTCAGCAAACTAGTAGTTTTTTGGAAGCTTGGCAACCCCTTTCAAACGAAAGTGTTTTTCGCCAGTCTCTGCATGGTGTACTTCAAGAGGAAACAAACCGTAGAGATGGAACATAGAACTACTTCATTTGGTAAAGTTTCAAGGAGCTAGCACAAACCGTGTTTGATTTAGAGTTTCAAACACAGCTATCTATTTAGCAGAAAACAGAGTGAAACCTAAAAAATCAAAGTGTTACTGGAAACGAACGCTTGAACCTAGAAGAGTAAACATTGGGCAGCCAAGTGGGCTTAGTGAGCTGATCATTACCACCAAGTATCATCAAGATTTGGTGAAAAAATGTTTGCTGAGATTTCAGCAAACTAGTAGTTTTTTGGAAGCTTGGCAACCCCTTTCAAACGAAAGTGTTTTTCGCCAGTCTCTGCATGGGGTACTTCAAGAGGAAACAAACCATAGAGATAGAACTTAGAACTACTTCATTCGGTCAAGTTTCAAGGAGCTAGCACAAACCGTGTTTGATTTAGAGTTTCAAACACATCTATCTATATAGCAGAAAACAGAGTGAAACCTAAAAATTCAAAGTGTTACTGGAAACGAACGCTTGAACCTAGAAGAGTGAAAGTTGGGCATCCAAGTGGGATTAGTGAACTGATCATTACCACCAAGTATCATTAAGATTTGGTGAAAAAAGTTTTGCTGAGAGTTCAGCAAACTAATAGTTTTTTGGAAGCTTGGCCACCCCTTTCAAACGAAAGTGTTTTTCCCCAGTCTCTGCATGGTGTACTTCAAGAGGAAACAAACCATAGAGATGGAACATAGAACTACTTCATTTGGTAAAGATTCAAGGAGCTAGCACAAACCGTGTTTGATTTAGAGTTTCAAACACATCTATCTATATAGCAGGAAACAGAGTGAAACCTAAAAATTCAAAGTGTTACTGGAAACGAATGCTTCAACCTAGAAGAATAAAAATTGGGCAGCCAATTGGGATTAGTGAACTGATCATTACCACCAAGTATCATCAAGATTTGGTGAAAAAATATTTGCTGAGATTTCAGAAAACTAGTAGTTTTTTGGAAGCTGGTTAACCCGTTTCAAACGAAAGTTTTTTTCGCCAGTCTCTGCATGGGGTACTTCAAGAGGAAACAAACCATAGAGATAGAACTTAGAACTACTTCATTTGGTCAAATTTCAAGGAGCTAGCACAAAACGTGTTTGATTTAGAGTTTCAAACACATCTATCTATATAGCAGAAAACAGAGTGAAACCTAAAAATTCAAAGTGTTACTGGAAACGAATGCTTCAAACTAGAAGAATAAAAATTGGGCAGCCAAGTGGGATTAGTGAACTGATCATTACCACCAAGTATCATTAAGATTTGGTGAAAAAATTTTGCTGAGATTTCAGCAAACTAGTAGTTTTTTGGAAGCTTGGCCACCCCTTTCAAACGAAAGTGTTTTTCGCCAGTCTCTGCATGGTGTACTTCAAAAGGAAACAAACCGTAGAGATGGAACATAGAACTACTTCATTTGGTAAAGTTTCAAGGAGCTAGCACAAACCGTGTTTGATTTAGAGTTTCAAACACAGCTATCTATTTAGCAGAAAACAGAGTGAAACCTAAAAATTCAAAGTGTTACTGGAAACGAACGCTTGAACCTAGAAGAGTAAAAATTGTGCAGCCAAGTGGGCTTAGTGAGCTGATCATTACCACCATGTATCATCAAGATTTGGTGAAAAGGTTTGCTGAGATTTCAGCAAACTAGTAGTTTTTTGGAAGCTTGGCAACCCCTTTCAAACGAAAGTGTTTTTCGCCAGTCTCTGCATGGGGTACATCAAGAGGATACAAACCATAGAGATAGAACTTAGAACTACTTCATTTGATCAAGTTTCAGGGAGCTAGCACAAACCGTGTTTGATTTAGAATTCCAAACACAGCTATCTATATATGAGAAAACAGAGTGAATCCTAAAAATTCAAACTGTTACTGGAGACGAATGCTTCAACCTAGAAGAATAAAAATTGGGCAGCCAATTGGGATTAGTGAACTGATCATTACCACCAAGTATCATCAAGATTTGGTGAAAAAATGTTTGCTGAGATTTCAGCAAACTAGTAGTTTTTTCTAAGCTTGGCAACCCTTTTCAAACGAAAGTGTTTTTCGCCAGTCTCTGCATGGGGTACTTCAAGAGGAAACAAACCATAGAGATAGAACTTAGAACTACTTCATTTGGTCAAATTTCAAGGAGCTAGCACAAACCGTGTTTGATTTAGAGTTTCAAACACATCTATCTATATAGCAGAAAACAGAGTGAAACCTAAAAATTCAAAGTGTTACTGGAAACGAATGCTTCAACCTAGAAGAATAAAAATTGGGCAGCCAAGTGGGATTAGTGAACTGATCATTACCACCAAGTATCATTAAGATTTGGTGAAAATAGTTTTGCTGAGATTTCAGCAAACTAGTAGTTTTTTGGAAGCTTGGCCACCCCTTTCAAACGAAAGTGTTTTTCGCCAGTCTCTGCATGGTGTACTTCAAGAGGAAACAAACCGTAGAGATGGAACATAGAACTACTTCATTTGGTAAAGTTTCAAGGAGCTAGCACAAACCGTGTTTGATTTAGAGTTTCAAACACAGCTATCTATTTAGCAGAAAACAGAGTGAAACCTAAAAATTCAAAGTGTTACTGGAAACGAACGCTTGAACCTAGAAGAGTAAAAATTGGGCAGCCAAGTGGGCTTAGTGAGCTGATCATTACCACCAAATATCATCAAGATTTGGTGAAAAAATGTTTGCTGAGATTTCAGCAAACTAGTAGTTTTTTGGAAGCTTGGCAACCCCTTTCAAACGAAAGTGTTTTTCGCCAGTCTCTGCATGGGTTACTTCAAGAGGATACAAACCATAGAGATAGAACTTAGAACTACTTCATTTGATCAAGTTTCAAGGAGCTAGCACAAACCGTGTTTGATTTAGAATTCCAAACACAGCTATCTATATATGAGAAAACAGAGTGAATCCTAAAAATTCAAACTGTTACTGGAAACGAATGCTTCAACCTAGAAGAATAAAAATTGGGCAGCCAATTGGGATTAGTGAACTGATCATTACCACCAAGTATCATCAAGATTTGGTGAAAAAAATGTTTGCTGAGATTTCAGAAAACTAGTAGTTTTTTGGAAGCTTGGCAACCCCTTTCAAACGAAAGTGTTTTTTGCCAGTCTCTGCATGGTGTACTTCAAGAGGAAAAAAACCATAGAGATGGAACATAGAACTACTTCATTTGGTAAAGTTTCAAGGAGCTAGCACAAACCGTGTTTGATTTAGAGTTTCAAACACATCTATCTATATAGCAGGAAACAGAGTGAAACCTAAAAATTCAAAGTGTTACTGGAAACGAACGCTTGAACCTAGAAGAGTGAATGTTGGGCAGCCAAGTGGGATTAGTGAAATGATCATTACCACCAAGTATCATCAAGTTTTGGTGAAAAAATTTGTGCTGAGATTTCAGCAAACTAGTAGTTTTTTGGAAGCTTGGCAACCCCTTTCAAACGAAAGTGTTTTTCACCAGTCTCTGAATGGGGTACTGCAAGAGGAAACAAACCATAGAGATAGAACTTAGAACTACTTCATTTGGTCAAGTTTCAAGGAGCTAGCACAAACCATGTTTGATTTAGAATTCCAAACACAGCTATCTATGTATGAGAAAACAGAGTGAAACCTAAAATTTCAAAGTGTTACTGGAAACGAATGCTTCAACCTAGAAGAATAAAAATTGAACAGCCAAGTGGGATTAGTGAACTGATCATTACCACCAAGTATCATTAAGATTTGGTGAAAAAAGTTTTGCTGAGATTTCAGCAAACTAGTAGTTTTTTGGAAGCTTGGCCACCCCTTTCAAACGAAAGTGTTTTTCGCCAGTCTCTGCATAGTGTACTTCAAGAGGAAACAAACCGTGGAGATGGAACATAGAACTACTTCATTTGGTAAAGTTTCAAGGAGCTAGCACAAACCGTGTTTGATTTAGAGTTTCAAACACAGCTATCTATTTAGCAGAAAACAGAGTGAAACCTAAAAATTCAAAGTGTTACTGGAAACGAACGCTTGAACCTAGAAGAGTAAAAATTGGGCAGCCAAGTGGGCTTAGTGAGCTGATCATTACCACCAAGTATCATCAAGATTTGGTGAAAAAATGTTTGCTGAGATTTCAGCAAACTAGTAGTTTTTTGGAAGCTTGGCAACCCCTTTCAAACGAAAGTGTTTTTCGCCAGTCTCTGCATGGGGTACTTCAAGAGGATACAAACCATAGAGATAGAACTTAGAACTACTTCATTTGATCAAGTTTCAAGGAGCTAGCACAAACCGTGTTTGATTTAGAATTCCAAACACAGCTATCTATATATGAGAAAACAGAGTGAATCCTAAAAATTCAAACTGTTACTGGAAACGAATGCTTCAACCTAGAAGAATAAAAATTGGGCAGCCAATTGGGATTAGTGAACTGATCATTACCACCAAGTATCATCAAGATTTGGTGAAAAAATGTTTGCTGAGATTTCAGCAAACTAGTAGTTTTTTGGAAGCTTGGAAACCACTTTCAAACGAAAGTGTTTTTCGCCAGTCTCTGCATGGGGTACTTCAAGAGGAAACAAACCATAGAGATAGAACTTAGAACTACTTCATTTGGTCAAATTTCAAGGAGCTAGCACAAACCGTGTTTGATTTAGAGTTTCAAACACATCTATCTATATAGCAGAAAACAGAGTGAAACCTAAAAATTCAAAGTGTTACTGGAAACGAATGCTTCAACCTAGAAGAATAAAAATTGGGCAGCCAAGTGGGATAAGTGAACTGATCATTACCACCAAGTATCATTAAGATTTGGTGAAAAAAGTTTTGCTGAGATTTCAGCAAACTAGTAGTTTTTTGGAAGCTTGGCCACCCCTTTCAAACAAAAGTGTTTTTCGCCAGTCTCTGCATGGTGTACTTCAAGAGGAAACAAACCGTAGAGATGGAACATAGAACTACTTCATTTGGTCAAGTTTCAAGGAGCTAGCACAAACCGTGTTTGATTTAGAGTTTCAAACACAGCTATCTATTTAGCAGAAAACAGAGTGAAACCTAAAAATTCAAAGTGTTACTGGAAACGAACGCTTGAACCTAGAAGAGTAAAAATTGGGCAGCCAAGTGGGCTTAGTGAGCTGATCATTACCACCAAGTATCATCAAGATTTGGTGAAAAAATGTTTGCTGAGATTTCAGCAAACTAGTAGTTTTTTGGAAGCTTGGCAACCCCTTTCAAACGAAAGTGTTTTTCGCCAGTCTCTGCATGGGGTACTTCAAGAGGATACAAACCATAGAGATAGAACTTAGAACTACTTCATTTGATCAAGTTTCAAGGAGCTAGCACAAACCGTGTTTGATTTAGAATTCCAAACACAGCTATCTATATATGAGAAAACAGATTGAATCCTAAAAATTCAAACTGTTACTGGAAACGAACGCTTGAACCTAGAAGAGTGAAAGTTGGGAGCCAAGTGGGCTTAGTGAACTGATCATTACCACCAAGTATCATCAAGATTTGATGAAAAAATGTTTGCTGAGATTTCAGCAAACTAGTAGTTTTTTGGAAGCTTGGCAACCCCTTTCAAACGAAAGTGTTTTTCGCCAGTCTCTGCATGGGGTACTTCAAGAGGAAACAAACCATAGAGATAGAACATAGAACTACTTCATTTGGTCAAATTTCAAGGAGCTAGCACAAACCGTGTTTGATTTAGAGTTTCAAACACATCTATCTAGATAGCAGAAAACAGAGTGAAACCTAAAAATTCAAAGTGTTACTGGAAACGAATGCTTCAACCTAGAAGAATAAAAATTGGGCAGCCAAGTGGGATTAGTGAACTGATCATTACCACCAAGTATCATCAAGATATGGTGAAAAAATGTTTGCTGAGATTTCAGCAAACTAGTAGTTTTTTGGAAGCTTGGCAACCCCTTTCAAACGAAAGTGTTTTTCGCCAGTCTCTGCATGGGGTACTTCAAGAGGAAACAAATCATAGAGATAGAACTTAGAACTTCTTCATTTGGTCAAGTTTCAAGGAGCTAACACAAACCGTGTTTGATTTAGAGTTTCAAACACATCTATCTATATAGCAGAAAACAGAGTGAAACCTAAAAATTCAAAGGGTTACTGGAAACGAACGCTTGAACCTAGAAGAGTGAAAGTTGTGCAGCCAGGTGGGCTTAGTGAGCTGATCATTACCACCAAGTATCATCAAGATTTGCTGAAAAAATGTTTGCTGAGATTTCATCAAACTAGTAGTTTTTTGGAAGCTTGGCAACCCCTTTCAAACGAAAGTGTTTTTCGCCAGTCTCTGCATGGGGTACTTCAAGAGGAAACAAACCATAGAGATAGAACATAGAACTACTTCATTTGGTCAAATTTCAAGGAGCTAGCACAAACCGTGTTTGATTTAGAGTTTCAAACACATCTATCTATATAGCAGAAAACAGAGTGAAACCTAAAATTTCAAAGTGTTACTGGAAACGAATGCTTCAACCTAGAAGAATAAAAATTGTGTAGCCAAGTGGGATTAGTGAACTGATCATTACCACCAAGTATCATTAAGATTTGGTGAAAAAAGTTTTGCTGAGATTTCAACAAACTAGTAGTTTTTTGGAAGCTTGGCCACCCCTTTCAAACCAAAGTGTTTTTCGCCAGTCTCTGCATGGTGTACTTCAAGAGGAAACAAACCATAGAGATGGAACATAGAACTACTTCATTTGGTAAAGTTTCAAGGAGCTAGAACAAACCGTGTTTGATTTAGAGTTTCAAACACATCTATCTATATAGCAGAAAACAGAGTGAAACCTAAAAATTCAAAGTGTTACTGGAAACGAACGCTTGAACCTAGAAGAGTGAAAGTTGGGCAGCCAAGTGGGCTTAGTGACATAATCATTACCACCAAGTATCATCAAGTTTTGGTGAAAAAATGTTTGCTGAGATTTCATCAAACTAGTAGTTTTTTGGAAGCTTGGCAACCCCTTTCAAACGAAAGTGTTTTTCGCCAGTCTCTGCATGGGGTACTTCAAGAGGAAACAAACCATAGAGATAGAACTTAGAACTACTTCATTTGGTCAAGTTTCAAGGAGCTAGCACAAACCGTGTTTGATTTAGAATTCCAAACACAGCTATCTATGTATGAGAAAACAGAGTGAAACCTAAAAATTCAAACTGTTACTGGAAACGAATGCTTCAACCTAGAAGAATAAATATTGGGCAGCCAAGTGGGATTAGTGAACTGATCATTACCACCAAGTATCATCAAGATTTGGTGAAAAAATGTTTGCTGAGATTTCAGCAAACTAGTAGTTTTTTGGAAGCTTGGCCACCCCTTTCAAACGAAAGTGTTTTTCGCCAGTCTCTGCATGGTGTACTTCAAGAGGAAACATACCATAGAGATGGAACATAGAACTACTTCAGTTGGTAAAGTTTCAAGGAGCTAGCACAAACCGTGTTTGATTTAGAGTTTCAAACACATCTATCTATATAGCAGAAAACAGAGTAAAACCTAAAAATTCAAAGTGTTACAGGAAACGAACGCTTGAATCTAGAATAGTATAAATTGGGCAGCCAAGTGGGCTTAGTGAACTGATCATTACCACCAAGTATCATCAAGATTTGGTGAAAAAATGTTTGCTGAGATTTCAGCAAACTAGTAGTTTTTTGGAAGCTTGGCAACCCCTTTCAAACGAAAGTGGTTTTCGCCAGTCTCTGCATGGGGTACTTCAAGAGGAAACAAACCATAGAGATAGAACTTAGGAGTACTTCATTTTGTCAAGTTTCACGGAGCTAGCACAAACCGTGTTTGATTTAGAGTTTCAAACACATCTATCTATATAGCAGAAAACAGAGTGAAACCTAAAAATTCAAAGTGTTACTGGAAACGAACGCTTGAACCTAGAAGAGTGAAAGTTGGGCAGCCAAGTGGGATTAGTGAACTGATCATTACCACCGAGTATCATCAAGATTATGTGAAAAAATGTTTGCTGAGATTTCGGCAAA
The DNA here is from genome assembly GCF_048772815.1 of Callospermophilus lateralis. Taxonomy (NCBI): domain Eukaryota; kingdom Metazoa; phylum Chordata; class Mammalia; order Rodentia; family Sciuridae; genus Callospermophilus; species Callospermophilus lateralis. The sequence continues at coordinate 60,262 of NW_027514150.1, read as the reverse complement.
CTAGTAATTTTTTGGAAGCTTTTCAACCCTTTTCAAACGAAAGTGTTTTTCGCCAGTCTCTGCATGGGGTACTTCAAGAGGAAACAAACCATAGAGATAGAACTTAGAACTACTTCATTTGGTCAAGTTTCAAGGAGCTAGCACAAACCGTGTTTGATTTAGAGTTTCAAACACATCTATCTATATAGCAGAAAACAGAGTGAAACCTAAAATTTCAAAGTGTTACTGGAAACGAATGCTTCAACCTAGAAGAATAAAAATTGTGTAGCCAAGTGGGATTAGTGAACTGATCATTACCACCAAGTATCATTAAGATTTGGTGAAAAAAGTTTTGCTGAGATTTCAACAAACTAGTAGTTTTTTGGAAGCTTGGCCACCCCTTTCAAACCAAAGTGTTTTTCGCCAGTCTCTGCATGGTGTACTTCAAGAGGAAACAAACCATAGAGATGGAACATAGAACTACTTCATTTGGTAAAGTTTCAAGGAGCTAGAACAAACCGTGTTTCTTTTAGAATTCCAAACACAGCTATCTATGTATGAGAAAACAGAGTGAAACCTAAAAATTCAAAGTGTTACTGGAAACGAATGCTTCAACCTAGAAGAATAAAAATTGGGCAGCCAAGTGGGATTAGTGAACTGATCATTACCACCAAGTATCATCAAGATATGGTGAAAAAATGTTTGCTGAGATTTCAGCAAACTAGTAGTTTTTTGGAAGCTTGGCAACCCCTTTCAAACGAAAGTGTTTTTCGCCAGTCTCTGCATGGGGTACTTCAAGAGGAAACAAATCATAGAGATAGAACTTAGAACTTCTTCATTTGGTCAAGTTTCAAGGAGCTAACACAAACCGTGTTTGATTTAGAGTTTCAAACACATCTATCTATATAGCAGAAAACAGAGTGAAACCTAAAAATTCAAAGGGTTACTGGAAACGAACGCTTGAACCTAGAAGAGTGAAAGTTGTGCAGCCAGGTGGGCTTAGTGAGCTGATCATTACCACCAAGTATCATCAAGATTTGCTGAAAAAATGTTTGCTGAGATTTCATCAAACTAGTAGTTTTTTGGAAGCTTGGCAACCCCTTTCAAACGAAAGTGTTTTTCGCCAGTCTCTGCATGGGGTACTTCAAGAGGAAACAAACCATAGAGATAGAACATAGAACTACTTCATTTGGTCAAATTTCAAGGAGCTAGCACAAACCGTGTTTGATTTAGAGTTTCAAACACATCTATCTATATAGCAGAAAACAGAGTGAAACCTAAAATTTCAAAGTGTTACTGGAAACGAATGCTTCAACCTAGAAGAATAAAAATTGTGTAGCCAAGTGGGATTAGTGAACTGATCATTACCACCAAGTATCATTAAGATTTGGTGAAAAAAGTTTTGCTGAGATTTCAACAAACTAGTAGTTTTTTGGAAGCTTGGCCACCCCTTTCAAACCAAAGTGTTTTTCGCCAGTCTCTGCATGGTGTACTTCAAGAGGAAACAAACCATAGAGATGGAACATAGAACTACTTCATTTGGTAAAGTTTCAAGGAGCTAGAACAAACCGTGTTTGATTTAGAGTTTCAAACACATCTATCTATATAGCAGAAAACAGAGTGAAACCTAAAAATTCAAAGTGTTACTGGAAACGAACGCTTGAACCTAGAAGAGTGAAAGTTGGGCAGCCAAGTGGGCTTAGTGACATAATCATTACCACCAAGTATCATCAAGTTTTGGTGAAAAAATGTTTGCTGAGATTTCATCAAACTAGTAGTTTTTTGGAAGCTTGGCAACCCCTTTCAAACGAAAGTGTTTTTCGCCAGTCTCTGCATGGGGTACTTCAAGAGGAAACAAACCATAGAGATAGAACTTAGAACTACTTCATTTGGTCAAGTTTCAAGGAGCTAGCACAAACCGTGTTTGATTTAGAATTCCAAACACAGCTATCTATGTATGAGAAAACAGAGTGAAACCTAAAAATTCAAACTGTTACTGGAAACGAATGCTTCAACCTAGAAGAATAAATATTGGGCAGCCAAGTGGGATTAGTGAACTGATCATTACCACCAAGTATCATCAAGATTTGGTGAAAAAATGTTTGCTGAGATTTCAGCAAACTAGTAGTTTTTTGGAAGCTTGGCCACCCCTTTCAAACGAAAGTGTTTTTCGCCAGTCTCTGCATGGTGTACTTCAAGAGGAAACATACCATAGAGATGGAACATAGAACTACTTCAGTTGGTAAAGTTTCAAGGAGCTAGCACAAACCGTGTTTGATTTAGAGTTTCAAACACATCTATCTATATAGCAGAAAACAGAGTAAAACCTAAAAATTCAAAGTGTTACAGGAAACGAACGCTTGAAACTAGAATAGTATAAATTGGGCAGCCAAGTGGGCTTAGTGAACTGATCATTACCACCAAGTATCATCAAGATTTGGTGAAAAAATGTTTGCTGAGATTTCAGCAAACTAGTAGTTTTTTGGAAGCTTGGCAACCCCTTTCAAACGAAAGTGGTTTTCGCCAGTCTCTGCATGGGGTACTTCAAGAGGAAACAAACCATAGAGATAGAACTTAGGAGTACTTCATTTTGTCAAGTTTCACGGAGCTAGCACAAACCGTGTTTGATTTAGAGTTTCAAACACATCTATCTATATAGCAGAAAACAGAGTGAAACCTAAAAATTCAAAGTGTTACTGGAAACGAACGCTTGAACCTAGAAGAGTGAAAGTTGGGCAGCCAAGTGGGATTAGTGAACTGATCATTACCACCGAGTATCATCAAGATTATGTGAAAAAATGTTTGCTGAGATTTCGGCAAACTAGTAATTTTTTGGAAGCTTTTCAACCCTTTTCAAACGAAAGTGTTTTTCGCCAGTCTCTGCATGGGGTACTTCAAGAGGAAACAAACCATAGAGATAGAACTTAGAACTACTTCATTTGGTGAAGTTTCAAGGAGCTAGCACAAACCGTGTTTGATTTAGAGTTTCAAACACATCTATCTATATAGCAGAAAACAGAGTGAAACCTAAATTTCAAAGTGTTACTGGAAACGAATGCTTGAACCTAGAAGAGTGAAAGTTGGGCAGCCAAGTGAGATTAGTGAACTGATCATTACCACCAAGTATCATGAAGATTTGGTGAAAAAATGTTTGCTGAGATTTCATCAAACTAGTAGTTTTTTGGAAGCTTGGCAACCCCTTTCAAACGAAAGTGTTTTTCGCCAGTCTCTGCATGGGGTACTTCAAGAGGAAACAAACCATAGAGATAGAACTTAGAACTACTTCATTTGGTCAAGTTTCAAGGAGCTAGCACAAACCGTGTTTGATTTAGAGTTTAAAACACATCTATCTATATAGCAGAAAGCAGAGTGAAACCTAAAAATTCAAAGTGTTACTGGAAACGAAAGCTTGAACCTAGAAGAGTGAAAGTTGGGCAGCCAAGTGAGATTAGTGAACTGATCATTACCACCAAGTATCATCAAGATTTGGTGAAAAAATGTTTGCTGAGATTTCAGCAAACTAGTAGTTTTTTGGAAGCTTGGCAACCCCTTTCAAACGAAAGTGTTTTTCGCCAGTCTCTGCATGGGGTACTTCAAGAGGAAACAAACCATAGAGATAGAACTTAGAACTACTTCATTTGGTCAAATTTCAAGGAGCTAGCACAAACCGTGTTTGATTTAGAGTTTCAAACACATCTATCTATATAGCAGAAAACAGAGTGAAACCTAAAATTTCAAAGTGTTACTGGAAACGAATGCTTCAACCTAGAAGAATAAAAATTGTGTAGCCAAGTGGGATTAGTGAACTGATCATTACCACCAAGTATCATTAAGATTTGTTGAAAAAAGTTTTGCTGAGATTTCAGCAAACTAGTAGTTTTTTGGAAGCTTGGCCACCCCTTTCAAACCAAAGTGTTTTTCGCCAGTCTCTGCATGGTGTACTTCAAGAGGAAACAAACCATAGAGATGGAACATAGAACTACTTCATTTGGTAAAGTTTCAAGGAGCTAGAACAAACCGTGTTTGATTTAGAGTTTCAAACACATCTATCTATATAGCAGAAAACAGAGTGAAACCTAAAAATTCAAAGTGTTACTGGAAACGAACGCTTGAACCTAGAAGAGTGAAAGTTGGGCAGCCAAGTGGGCTTAGTGACATAATCATTACCACCAAGTATCATCAAGATTTGGTGAAAAAATGTTGGCTGAGATTTCAGCAAACTAGTAGTTTTTTTGGAAGCTTGGCCACCCCTTTCAAACGAAAGTGTTTTTCGCCAGTCTCTGCATGGGGTACTTCAAGAAGAAACAAACCATAGAGATTGAACTTAGAACTACTTCATTTGGTCAAGTTTCAAGGAGCTAGCACAAACCGTGTTTGATTTAGAGTTTCAAACACATCTATCTATATAGCAGAAAACAGAGTGGAACCTAAAAATTCAAAGTGTTACTGGAAACGAACGCTTCAACCTAGAAGAATAAATATTGGGCAGCCAAGTGGGATTAGTGAACTGATCATTACCACCAAGTATCATCAAGATTTGGTGAAAAAATGTTTGCTGAGATTTCAGCAAACTAGTAGTTTTTTGGAAGCTTGGCAACCCCTATCAAACGAAAGTGGTTTTCGCCAGTCTCTGCATGGGGTACTTCAAGAGGAAACAAACCATAGAGATAGAACTTAGGAGTACTTCATTTTGTCAAGTTTCACGGAGCTAGCACAAACCGTGTTTGATTTAGAGTTTCAAACACATCTATCTATATAGCAGAAAACAGAGTGAAACCTAAAAATTCAAAGTGTTACTGGAAACGAACGCTTGAACCTAGAAGAGTGAAAGTTGGGCAGCCAAGTGGGATTAGTGAACTGATCATTACCACCGAGTATCATCAAGATTATGTGAAAAAATGTTTGCTGAGATTTCGGCAAACTAGTAATTTTTTGGAAGCTTTTCAACCCTTTTCAAACGAAAGTGTTTTTCGCCAGTCTCTGCATGGGGTACTTCAAGAGGAAACAAACCATAGAGATAGAACTTAGAACTACTTCATTTGGTCAAGTTTCAAGGAGCTAGCACAAACCGTGTTTGATTTAGAGTTTCAAACACATCTATCTATATAGCAGAAAACAGAGTGAAACCTAAAAATTCAAAGTGTTACTGGAAACGAATGCTTGAACTTAGAAGAGTGAAAGTTGGGGAGCCAAGTGAGATTAGTGAACTGATCATTACCACCAAGTATCATGAAGATTTGGTGAAAAAATGTTTGCTGAGATTTCATCAAACTAGTAGTTTTTTGGAAGCTTGGCAACCCCTTTCAAACGAAAGTGTTTTTCGCCAGTCTCTGCATGGGGTACTTCAAGAGGAAACAAACCATAGAGATAGAACTTAGAACTACTTCATTTGGTCAAGTTTCAAGGAGCTAGCACAAACCGTGTTTGATTTAGAGTTTAAAACACATCTATCTATATAGCAGAAAACAGAGTGAAACCTAAAAATTCAAAGTGTTACTGGAAACGAAAGCTTGAACCTAGAAGAGTGAAAGTTGGGCAGCCAAGTGAGATTAGTGAACTGATCATTACCACCAAGTATCATGAAGATTTGGTGAAAAAAGGTTTGCTGAGATTTCAGCAAACTAGTAGTTTTTTGGAAGCTTGGCAACCCCTTTCAAACGAAAGTGTTTTTCGCCAGTCTCTGCATGGGGTACTTCAAGAGGAAACAAACCATAGAGATAGAACTTAGAACTACTTCATTTGGTCAAGTTTCAAGGAGCTAGCACAAACCGTGTTTGATTTAGAGTTTCAAACACATCTATCTATATAGCAGAAAACAGAGTGAAACCTAAAAATTCAAAGTGTTACTGGAAACGAACGCTTGAACCTAGAAGAGTGAAAGTTGGGCAGCCAAGTGGGATTAGTGAACTGATCATTACCACCAAGTATCATCAAGATTTGGTGAAAAAATGTTTGCTGAGATTTCAGCAAACTAGTAGTTTTTTGGAAGCTTGGCAACCCCTTTCAAACGAAAGTGTTTTTCGCCAGTCTCTGCATGGGGTACTTCAAGAGGAAACAAACCATAGAGATAGAACTTAGAACTACTTCATTTGGTCAAGTTTCAAGGAGCTAGCACAAACCGTGTTTGATTTAGAATTCCAAACACAGCTATCTATGTATGAGAAAACAGAGTGAAACCTAAAAATTCAAACTGTTACTAGAAACGAATGCTTCAAACTAGAAGAATAAATATTGGGCAGCCAAGTGGGATTAGTGAACTGATCATTACCACCAAGTATCATCAAGATTTGGTGAAAAAAGTTTTGCTGAGATTTCAGCAAACTAGTAGTTTTTTGGAAGCTTGGCCACCCCTTTCAAACGAAAGTGTTTTTCGCCAGTCTCTGCATGGTGTACTTCAAGAAGAAACAAACCATAGAGATGGAACATAGAACTACTTCATTTGGTAAAGTTTCAAGGAGCTAGCACAAACCGTGTTTGATTTAGAGTTTCAAACACATCTATCTATATAGCAGAAAACAGAGTGAAACCTAAAAATTCAAAGTGTTACAGGAAACGAACGCTTGAACCTAGAATAGTATAAATTGGGCAGCCAAGTGGGCTTAGTGAACTGATCATTACCACCAAGTATCATCAAGATTTGGTGAAAAAATGTTTGCTGAGATTTCTGCAAACTAGTAGTTTTTTGGAAGCTTGGCAACCCCTTTCAAACGAAAATGTTTTTCGCCAGTCTCTGCATGGGGTACTTCAAGAGGAAACAAACCATAGAGATTGAACTTAGAACTACTTCATTTGGTCAAGTTTCAAGGAGCTAGCACAAACCGTGTTTGATTTAGAGTTTCAAACACATCTATCTATATAGCAGAAAACAGAGTAAAACCTAAAAATTCAAAGTGTTACAGGAAACGAACGCTTGAATCTAGAATAGTATAAATTGGGCAGCCAAGTGGGCTTAGTGAACTGATCATTACCACCAAGTATCATCAAGATTTGGTGAAAAAATGTTTGCTGAGATTTCAGCAAACTAGTAGTTTTTTGGAAGCTTGGCAACCCCTTTCAAATGAAAGTGGTTTTCGCCAGTCTCTGCATGGGGTACTTCAAGAGGAAACAAACCATAGAGATAGAACTTAGGAGTACTTCATTTTGTCAAGTTTCACGGAGCTAGCACAAACCGTGTTTGATTTAGAGTTTCAAACACATCTATCTATATAGCAGAAAACAGAGTGAAACCTAAAAATTCAAAGTGTTACTGGAAACGAACGCTTGAACCTAGAAGAGTGAAAGTTGGGCAGCCAAGTGGGATTAGTGAACTGATCATTACCACCGAGTATCATCAAGATTATGTGAAAAAATGTTTGCTGAGATTTCGGCAAACTAGTAATTTTTTGGAAGCTTTTCAACCCTTTTCAAACGAAAGTGTTTTTCGCCAGTCTCTGCATGGGGTACTTCAAGAGGAAACAAACCATAGAGATAGAACTTAGAACTACTTCATTTGGTCAAGTTTCAAGGAGCTAGCACAAACCGTGTTTGATTTAGAGTTAGAAACACATCTATCTATATAGCAGAAAACAGAGTGAAACCTAAAAATTCAAAGTGTTACTGGAAACGAATGCTTGAACCTAGAAGAGTGAAAGTTGGGCAGCCAAGTGAGATTAGTGAACTGATCATTACCACCAAGTATCATGAAGATTTGGTGAAAAAATGTTTGCTGAGATTTCATCAAACTAGAAGTTTTTGGAAGCTTGGCAACCCCTTTCAAACGAAAGTGTTTTTCGCCAGTCTCTGCATGGGGTACTTCAAGAGGAAACAAACCATAGAGATAGAACTTAGAACTACTTCATTTGGTCAAGTTTCAAGGAGCTAGCACAAACCGTGTTTGATTTAGAGTTTAAAACACATCTATCTATATAGCAGAAAACAGAGTGAAACCTAAAAATTCAAAGTGTTACTGGAAACGAAAGCTTGAACCTAGAAGAGTGAAAGTTGGGCAGCCAAGTGAGATTAGTGAACTGATCATTACCACCAAGTATCACGAAGATTTGGTTAAAAAAGGTTTGCTGAGATTTCAGCAAACTAGTAGTTTTTTGGAAGCTTGGCAACCCCTTTCAAACGAAAGTGTTTTTCGCCAGTCTCTGCATGGGGTACTTCAAGAGGAAACAAACCATAGAGATAGAACTTAGAACTACTTCATTTGGTCAAGTTCAAGGAGCTAGCACAAACCGTGTTTGATTTAGAGTTTCAAACACATCTATCTATATAGCAGAAAACAGAGTGCAACCTAAAAATTCAAAGTGTTACTGGAAACGAACGCTTGAACCTAGAAGAGTGAAAGTTGGGCAGCCAAGTGGGATTAGTGAACTGATCATTACCACCAAGTATCATCAAGATTTGGTGAAAAAATGTTTGCTGAGATTTCAGCAAACTAGTAGTTTTTTGGAAGCTTGGCAACCCCTTTCAAACGAAAGTGTTTTTCGCCAGTCTCTGCATGGGGTACTTCAAGAGGAAACAAACCATAGAGATAGAACTTAGAACTACTTCATTTGGTCAAGTTTCAAGGAGCTAGCACAAACCGTGTTTGATTTAGAATTCCAAACACAGCTATCTATGTATGAGAAAACAGAGTGAAACCCTAAAAATTCAAACTGTTACTAGAAACGAATGCTTCAATCTAGAAGAATAAATATTGGGCAGCCAAGTGGGATTAGTGAACTGATCATTACCACCAAGTATCATCAAGATTTGGTGAAAAAAGTTTTGCTGAGATTTCAGCAAACTAGTAGTTTTTTGGAAGCTTGGCCACCCCTTTCAAACGAAAGTGTTTTTCGCCAGTCTCTGCATGGTGTACTTCAAGAAGAAACAAACCATAGAGATGGAATATAGAACTACTTCATTTGGTAAAGTTTCAAGGAGCTAGCACAAACCGTGTTTGATTTAGAGTTTCAAACACATCTATCTATATAGCAGAAAACAGAGTGAAACCTAAAAATTCAAAGTGTTACAGGAAACGAACGCTTGAACCTAGAATAGTATAAATTGGGCAGCCAAGTGGGCTTAGTGAACTGATCATTACCACCAAGTATCATCAAGATTTGGTGAAAAAATGTTTGCTGAGATTTCTGCAAACTAGTAGTTTTTTGGAAGCTTGGCAACCCCTTTCAAACGAAAGTGTTTTTCGCCAGTCTCTGCATGGTGTACTTCTAGAGGAAACAAACCATAGAGACTACTTCATTTTCTAAAGTTTCAAGGAGCTAGCACAAACAGTGTTTGATTTAGAGTTTCAAACACATCTATCTATATAGCAGAAAACAGAGTGAAACCTAAAAATTCAAAGTGTTTCTGGAAACGAACGCTTGAACCTAGAAGAGTAAAAATTGGGCAGCCAAGTGGGCTTAGTGAACTGATCATTACCACCAAGTATCATCAAGATTTGGTGAAAAAATGTTTGCTGAGATTTCAGCAAACTAGTATTTTTTTGGAAGCTTGGCAACCCCTTTCAAACGAAAGTGTTTTTCGCCAGTCTCTGCATGAGGTACTTCAAGAGGAAACAAACCATAGAGATAGAACTTAGAACTACTTCATTTGGTCAAGTTTCAAAAAGCTAGCACAAACCGTGTTTGATTTAGAGTTTCAAACACATCTATCTATATAGCAGAAAACAGAGTGAAACCTAAAAATTCAAAGTGTTACTGGAAACGAACGCTTGAACCTAGAAGAGTGAAAGATGGGCAGCCAAGTGGGATTAGTGAACTGATCATTACCACCAAGTATCATCAAGTTTTGGTGAAAAAATGTTTGCTGAGATTTCATCAAACTAGTAGTTTTTTGGAAGCTTGGCAACCCCTTTCAAACGAAAGTGTTTTTCGCCAGTCTCTGCATGGGGTACTTCAAGAGGAAACAAACCATAGAGATAGAACTTAGAACTACTTCATTTGGTCAAGTTTCAAGGAGCTAGCACAAACCGTGTTTGATTTAGAGATTCAAACACATCTGTCTATATAGCAGAAACAGAGTGAAACCAAAAAATTCAAAGTGTTACTGAAAACGAACGCTTGAACCTAGAAGAGTGAATGTTGGGCTGCCAATTGGGATTAGTGAACTGATCATTACCACCAAGTATCATCAAGATTTGGTGAAAAAAGGTTTGCTGAGATTTCAGCAAACTAGTAGTTTTTTGGAAGCTTGGCAACCCCTTTCAAACGAAAGTGTTTTCGCCAGTCTCTGCATGGGGTACTTCCAGAGGAAACAAACCATAGAGATAGAACTTAGAACTACTTCATTTGGTCAAGTTTCAAGGAGCTAGCACAAACCATGTTTGATTTAGAATTCCAAACACAGCTATCTATGTAGGAGAAAACAGAGTGAAACCTAAAAATTCAAACTGTTACTGGAAACGAATGCTTCCACCTAGAAGAATAAAATTGGCAGCCAAGTGGGATTAGTGAACTGATCATTACCACCAAGTATCATCAAGATTTGGTGAAAAAAGGTTTGCTGAGATTTCAGCAAACTAGTAGTTTTTTGGAAGCTTGGCAACCCCTTTCAAACGAAAGTGTTTTTCGCCAGTCTCTGCATGGGGTACTTCAAGAGGAAACAACCATAGAGATAGAACTTAGGACTACTTCATTTTGTCAAGTTTCACGGAGCTAGCACAAACCATGTTTGATTTAGAGTTTCAAACACATCTATCTATATAGCAGAAAACAGAGTGAAACCTAAAAATTCAAAGTGTTACTGGAAACGAACGCTTGAACCTAGAAGAGTAAAATTGGCAGCCAAGTGGGCTTAGTGAACTGATCATTACCACCAAGTATCATCAAGATTTGGTGAAAAAATGTTTGCTGAGATTTCAGCAAACTAGTAGTTTTTTGGAAGCTTGGCAACACCTTTCAAACGAAAGTGTTTTTCGCCAGTCTCTGCATGGGGTACTTCAAAAGGAAACAAACCATAGAGATAGAACTTGGAACTACTTCATTTGGTAAAGTTTCAAGGAGCTAGCACAAACCGTGTTTGATTTAGAGTTTCAAAACACATCTATCTATATAGCAGAAAACAGAGTGAAACCTTAAAAATTCAAAGTGTTACTGGAAACGAACGCTTGAACCTAGAAGAGTGAAAGTTGGGCAGCCAAATGGATTAGTGAAATGATCCTTACCACCAAGTATCATCAAGTTTTGGTGAAAAAATGTTTGCTGAGATTTCAGCAAACTAGTAGTTTTTTGGAAGCTTGGCAACCCCTTTCAAACGAAAGTGTTTTTCGCCAGTCTCTGCATGGGGTAATTCAAGAGGAAACAAACCAATGAGATAGAACTTAGAACTACTTCATTTGGTCAAGTTTCAAGGAGCTAGCACAAACCATGTTTGATTTAGAATTCCAAACCAGCTATCTATGTAGGAGAAAACAGAGTGAAAAATAAAAATTCAAACTGTTACTGGAAACGAATGCTTCAAACTAGAAGAATAAAAATTGGGCAGCCAAGTGGGATTAGTGAACTGATCATTACCACCAAGTATCATCAAGATTTGGTGAAAAAATGTTTGCTGAGATTTCAGCAAACTTGTAGTTTTTTGGAAGCTTGGCCACCCCTTTCAAACGAAAGTGTTTTTCGCCAGTCTCTGCATGGTGTACTTCAAGAGGAAACAAACCATAGAGATGGAACATAGAACTACTTCATTTGGTAAAGTTTCAAGGAGCTAGCACAAACCGTGTTTGATTTAGAGTTTCAAACACATCTATCTATATAGCAGAAAACAGAGTGAAACCTAAAAATTCAAAGTGTTACTGGAAACGAACGCTTGAACCTAGAAGAGTAAAAATTGGGCAGCCAAGTGGGCTTAGTGAACTGATCATTACCACCAAGTATCATCAAGATTTGGTGAAAAAATGTTTGCTGAGATTTCAGCAAACTAGTAGTTTTTTGGAAGCTTGGCAACCCCTTTCAAACGAAAGTGTTTTTCGCCAGTCTCTGCATGGGGTACTTCAAGAGGAAACAAACCATAGAGATAGAACTTAGAACTACTTCATTTGGTCAAGTTTCAAGGAGGTAGCACAAACCGTGTTTGATTTAGAATTCTAAACAGAGCTATCTATGTATGAGAAAACAGAGTGAAACCTAAAAATTCAAACTGTTACTGGAAACGAATGCTTCAACCTAGAAGAATAAAAATTGGGCAGCCAAGTGGGATTAGTGAACTGATCATTACCACCAAGTATCATCAAGATTTGGTGAAAAAAGGTTTGCTGAGATTTCAGCAAACTAGTAGTTTTTTGGAAGCTTGGCCACCCCTTTCAAACGAAAGTGTTTTTCCCCAGTCTCTGCATGGTGTACTTCAAGAGGAAACAAACCATAGAGATGGAACATAGAACTACTTCATTTGGTAAAGTTTAAAGGAGCTAGCACAAACCGTGTTTGATTTAGAGTTTCAAACACATCTATCTATATAGCAGAAAACAGAGTGAAACCTAAAAATTCAAACTGTTACAGGAAACGAACGCTTGAACCTAGAAGAGTAAAAATAGGGCAGCCAAGAGGGCTTAGTGAACTGATCATTACCACCAAGTATCATCAAGATTTGGTGAAAAAATGTTTGCTGAGATTTCAGCAAACTAGTAGTTTTTTGGAAGCTTGGCAAACCCTTTCAAAAAAAAGTGTTTTTTGCCAGTCTCTGTATGGGGTACTTCAAGAGGAAAAAATTCATAGAGATAGAACTTAGAACTACTTCATTTGGTCAAGTTTCAAGGAGCTAGCACAAACCGTTTTTGATTTAGAGTTTCAAACACATCTATCTATATAGCAGAAAACATAGTGAAACCTAAAAATTCAAAGTGTTACTCGAAACGAACGCTTGAACCTAGAAGAGTGAAAGTTGGGCAGCCAAGTGGGATTAGTGAACTGGTCATTACCACCAAGTATCATCAAGATTTGGTGAAAAAATGTTTGCTGAGATTTCAGCAAACTAGTAGTTTTTTGGAAGCTTGGCCACCCCTTTCAAACGAAAGTGTTTTTCGCCAGTCTCTGCAAGGTGTACTTCAAGAGGAAACAAACCATAGAGACTACTTCATTTGCTAAAGATTCAAGGAGCTAGCACAAACCGTGTTTGATTTAGAGTTTCAAACACATCTATCTATATAGCAGAAAACAGATTGAAACCTAAAAATTCAAAGTGTTACTGGAAACGAACGCTTGAACCTAGAAGAGTGAAAGTTGGGGAGCCAAGTGGGATTAGTGAACTGACCATTACAACCAAGTATCATCAAGTTTTGGTGAAAAAATGTTTGCTGAGATTTCAGCAAACTAGTAGTTTTTTGGAAGCATGGCAACCCCTTTCAAACGAAAGTGTTTTTCGCCAGTCTCTGCATGGGGTACTTCAAGTAGAAACAAACCATAGATTTAGAACTTAGAACTACTTCATTTGGTCAAGTTTCAAGGATCTAGCACAAACCGTGTTTGATTTAGAATTCCAAACACAGCTATCTATGTAGGAGAAAACAGAGTGAAAAATAAAAATTCAAACTGTTACTGGAAACGAATTCTTCAACCTAGAAGAATAAAAATTGGGCAGCCAAGTGGGATTAGTGAACTGATCATTACCACCAAGTATCATCAAGATTTGGTGAAAAAATGTTTCCGGAGATTTCAGCAAACTAGTAGTTTTTTGGAAGCTTGGCAACCCCTTTCAAACGAAAGTGTTTTTCGCCAGTCTCTGCATGGGGTACTTCAAGAGGAAACAAACCAAAGAGATAGAACTTAGAACTACTTCATTTGGTCAAGTTTCAAGGAGCTAGCACAAACCGTGTTTGATTTAGAATTCCAAACACAGCTATCTATGTATGAGAAAACAGAGTGAAACCTAAAAATTCAAACTGTTACTGGAAACGAATGCTTCAACCTAGAAGAATAAAAATTGGGCAGCCAAGTGGGATTAGTGAACTGATCATTACCACCAAGTATCATCAAGATTTGGTGAAAAAAGTTTTGCTGAGATTTCAGCAAACTAGTAGTTTTTTGGAATCTTGGCCACCCCTTTCAAACGAAAGTGTTTTTCACCAGTCTCTGCATGGTGTACTTCAAGTGGAAACAAACCATAGAGATGGAACATAGAACTACTTCATTTGGTAAAGTTTCAAGGAGCTAGCACAAACCGTGTTTGATTTAGAGTTTCAAACACATCTATCTATATAGCAGAAAACAGAGTGAAACCTAAAAATTCAAAGTGTTACAGGAAACGAACGCTTGAACTTAGAAGAGTAAAAATTGGGCAGCCAAGTGGGCTTAGTGAACTGATCATTACCACCAAGTATCATCAAGTTTTGGTGAAAAAAGTTTTGCTGAGATTTCAGCAAACTAGTAGTTTTTTGGAAGCTTGGCCACCCCTTTCAAACGAAAGTGTTTTTCGCCAGTCTCTGCATGGTGTACTTCAAGAGGAAACAAACCATAGAGATGGAACATAGAACTACTTCATTTGGTAAAGTTTCAAGGAGCTAGCACAAACCGTGTTTGATTTAGAGTTTCAAACACATCTATCTATATAGCAGAAAACAGAGTGAAACCTAAAAATTCAAAGTGTTACTGGAAACGAACGCTTGAACCTAGAAGAGTAAAAATTGGGCAGCCAAGTGGGCTTTGTGAACTGATCATTACCACCAAGTATCATCAAGATTTGTTAAAAAAATGTTTGCTGAGATTTCAGCAAACTAGTAGTTTTTTGGAAGCTTGGCAACCCCTTTCAAAAGAAAGTGTTTTTCGCCAGTCTCTGCATGGGGTACTTCAAGAGGAAACAAACCAAAGAGATAGAAATTAGAACTACTTCATTTGGTCAAGTATCAAGGAGCTACCACAAACCATGTTTGATTTAGAATTCCAAACACAGCTATCTATGTAGGAGAAAACAGAGTGAAAAATAAAAATTCAAACTGTTACTGGAAACGAATGCTTCAACCTAGAAGAATAAAAATTGGGCAGCCAAGTGGGATTAGTGAACTGATCATTACCACCAAGTATCATCAAGATTTGGTGAAAAAATGTTTTCTGAGATTTCAGCAAACTAGTAGTTTTTTGGAAGCTTGGCAACCCCTTTCAAACGAAAGTGTTTTTCGCCAGTCTCTGCATGGGGTACTTCAAGAGGAAACAAACCAAAGAGATAGAACTTAGGACTACTTCATTTGGTCAAGTTTCAAGGAGCTAGCACAAACCGTGTTTGATTTAGAATTCCCAACACAGCTATCTGTGTATGAGAAAACAGAGTGAAACCTAAAAATTCAAACTGTTACTGGAAACGAATTCTTCAACCTAGAAGAATAAAAATTGGGCAGCCAAGTGGGAATAGTGAACTGATCATTACCACCAAGTATCATCAAGATTTGGTGAAAAAAGTTTTGCTGAGATTTCAGCAAACTAGTAGTTTTTTGGAATCTTGGCCACCCCTTTCAAACGAAAGTGTTTTTCACCAGTCTCTGCATGGTGTACTTCAAGTGGAAACAAACCATAGAGATGGAACATAGAACTACTTCATTTGGTAAAGTTTCAAGGAGCTAGCACAAACCGTGTTTGATTTAGAGTTTCAAACACATCTGTCTATATAGCAGAAAGCAGAGTGAAACCTAAAAATTCAAAGTGTTACTGGAAACGAACGCTTGAACCTAGAAGAGTAAAAAATGGGCAGCCAAGTGGGCTTAGTGAACTGATCATTACCACCAAGTATCATCAAGATTTGGTGAAAAAATGTTTGCTGAGATTTCAGCAAACTAGTAGTTTTTTGGAAGCTTGGCAACCCGTTTCAAACGAAAGTGTTTTTCGCCAGTCTCTGCATGGGGTACTTCAAGAGGAAACAAACCATAGAGAGAGAACTTAGAACTACTTCATTTGGTCAAATTTCAAGGAGCTAGCACAAACCGTGTTTGATTTAGAGTTTCAAACACATCTATCTATATAGCAGTAAACAGAGTGAAACCTAAAAATTCAAAGTGTTACTGGAAACGAACGCTTGAACCTAGAAGAGTGAAAGTTGGGCAGCCAAGTGGGATTAGTGAAATGATCATTACCACCAAGTATCATCAAGTTTTGGTGAAAAAATGTTTGCTGAGATTTCAGCAAACTAGTAGTTTTTTGGAAGCTTGGCAACCCCTTTCAAACGAAAGTGTTTTTCGCCAGTCTCTGCATGGGGTACTTCAAGAGGAAACAAACCAAAGAGATACAACTTAGAACTACATCATTTGGTCAAGTTTCAAGGAGCTAGCACAAACCATGTTTGATTTAGAATTCCAAACACAGCTATCTATGTAGGAGAAAACAGAGTGAAAAATAAAAATTCAAACTGTTACTGGAAACGAATGCTTCAACCTAGAAGAATAAAAATTGGGCACCCAAGTGGGATTAGTGAACTGATCATTACCACCAAGTATCATCAAGATTTGGTGAAAAAATGTTTGCTGAGATTTCAGCAAACTAGTAGTTTTTTGGAAGCTTGGCAACCCCTTTCAAACGAAAGTGTTTTTCGCCAGTCTCTGCATGGGGTACTTCAAGAGGAAACAAACCTAAGAGATAGATCTTAGAACTACTTCATTTGGTAAAGTTTCAAGGAGCTAGCCCAAACCGTGTTTGATTTAGAGTTTCAAACACATCTATCTATATAGCAGAAAACAGAGTGAAACCTAAAAATTCAAAGTGTTACTGGAAACGAATGCTTCAACCTAGAAGAGTAAAAATTGGGCAGCCAAGTGGGCTTAGTGAACTGATCATTACCAGCAAGTATCATCAAGATTTGGTGAAAAATGTTTGCTGAGATTTCAGCAAACTAGTAGTTTTGTGGAAGCTTGGCAACCCCTTTCAAACGAAAGTGTTTTTCGCCAGTCTCTTCATGGGGTACTTCAAGAGGAAACAAACCATAGAGATAGAACTTAGATCTACTTCATTTGGTCAAGTTTCACGGAGCTAGCACAAACCGTGTTTGATTTAGAGTTTCAAACACATCTATCTATATAGCAGAAAACAGAGTGAAACCTAAAAATTCAAAGTGTTACTGGAAACGAACGCTTGAACCTAGAAGAGTGAAAGTTGGGCAGCCAAGTGGGATTAGTGAAATGATCATTACCACCAAGTATCATCAAGTTTTGGTGAAAAAAATGTTTGCTGAGATTTCAGCAAACTAGTAGTTTTTTGGAAGCTTGGCAACCCCTTTCAAAAGAAAGTGTTTTTCGCCAGTCTCTGCATGGGGAACTTCAAGAGGAAACAAACCATAGAGATAGAACTTAGAACTACTTCATTTGGTCAAGTTTCAAGGAGCTAGCACAAACCGTGTTTGATTTAGAATTCCAAACACAGCTATCTATGTATGAGAAAACAGAGTGAAACCTAAAAATTCAAACTGTTACTGGAAACGAATGCTTCAACCTAGAAGAATAAAAATTGGGCAGCCAAGTGGGATTAGTGAACTGATCATTACCACCAAGTATCATCAAGATTTGGTGAAAAAATGTTTGCTGAGATTCCAGCAAACTAGTGGTTTTTTGGAAGCTTGGCAACCCCTTTCAAACGAAAGTGTTTTTCGCCAGTCTCTGCATGGGGTACTTCAAGAATAAACAAACCATAGAGATAGAACTTAGAACTACTTCATTTTGTCAAGTTTCATGGAGCTAGCACAAACCGTGTTTGATTTAGAGTTTCAAACACATCTATCTATATAGCAGAAAACAGAGTGAAACCGAAAAGTTCAATGTGTTACTTGAAACGAACGCTTGAACCTAGAAGAGTAAAAATTGGGCAGCCAAGTGGGCTTAGTGAACTGATCATTACCACCAAGTGTCATCAAGATTTGGTGAAAAAATGGTTGCTGAGATTTCAGCAAACTAGTAGTTTTTTGGAAGCTTTGCCACCCCTTTCAAACGAAAGTGTTTTTCGCCAGTCTCTGCATGGGGAACTTCAAGAGGAAACAAACCATAGAGATAGAACTTAGAACTACTTCATTTGGTCAAGTTTCAAGGAGCTAGCACAAACCGTGTTTGATTTAGAATTCCAAACACAGCTATCTATGTATGAGAAAACAGAGTGAAACCTAAAAATTCAAACTGTTACTGGAAACGAATGCTTCAACCTAGAAGAATAAAAATTGGGCAGCCAAGTGGGATTAGTGAACTGATCATTACCACCAACTATCATCAAGATTTGGTGAAAAAAGTTTTGCTGAGATTTCAGCAAACTAGTAGTTTTTTGGAAGCTTGGCCACGCCTTTCAAACGAAAGTGTTTTTCACCAGTCTCTGCATGGTGTACTTCAAGTGGAAACAAACCATAGAGATGGAACATAGAACTACTTCATTTGGTAAAGTTTCAAGGAGCTAGCACAAACCGTGTTTGATTTAGAGTTTCAAACACATCTATCTATATAGCAGAAAACAGAGTGAAACCTAAAAATTCAAAGTGTTACAGGAAACGAACGCTTGAACTTAGAAGAGTAATAATTGGGCAGCCAAGTGGGCTTAGTGAACTGATCATTACCACCAAGTATCATCAAGTTTTGGTGAAAAAAGTTTTGCTGAGATTTCAGCAAACTAGTAGTTTTTTGGAAGCTTGGCCACCCCTTTCAAACGAAAGTGTTTTTTGCAAGTCTCTGCATGGTGTACTTCAAGAGGAAACAAACCATAGAGATGGAACATAGAACTACTTCATTTGGTCAAGTTTCAAGGAGCTAGCACAAACCGTGTTTGATTTAGAGTTTCAAACACATCTATCTATATAGCAGAAAACAGAGTGAAACCTAAAAATTCAAAGTGTTACTGGAAACGAACGCTTGAACCTAGAAGAGTAAAAATTGGGCAGCCAAGTGGGCTTAGTGAACTGATCATTACCACCAAGTATCATCAAGATTTGGTGAAAAAATGTTTGCTGAGATTTCAGCAAACTAGTAGTTTTTTGGAAGCTTGGCAACCCCTTTCAAAAGAAAGTGTTTTTCGCCAGTCTCTGCATGGGGTACTTTAAGAGGAAACAAACCAAAGAGATAGAACTTAGAACTACTTCATTTCGTCAAGTTTCAAGGAGCTAGCACAAACCATGTTTGATTTAGAATTCCAAACACAGCTATCTATGTAGGAGAAAACAGAGTGAAAAATAAAAATTCAAACTGTTACTGGAAACGAATGCTTCAACCTAGAAGAATAAAAATTGGGCAGCCAAGTGGGATTAGTGAACTGATCATTACCACCAAGTATCATCAAGATTTGGTGAAAAAATGTTTGCTGAGATTTCAGCAAACTAGTAGTTTTTTGGAAGCTTGGCAACCCCTTTCAAACGAAAGTGTTTTTCGCCAGTCTCTGCATGGGGTACTTCAAGAGGAAACAAACCAAAGAGATAGATCTTGGAACTACTTCATTTGGTAAAGTTTCAAGGAGCTAGCCCAAACCGTGTTTGATTTAGAGTTTCAAACACATCTATCTATATAGCAGAAAACAGAGTGAAATCTAAAAATTCAAAGTGTTACTGGAAACGAATGCTTCAACCTAGAAGAGTAAAAATTGGGCAGCCAATTGGGCTTAGTGAACTGATCATTACCAGCAAGTATCATCAAGTTTTGGTGAAAAAAGGTTTGCTGAGATTTCAGCAAACTGGTAGTTTTGTGGAAGCTTGGCAACCCCTTTCAAACGAAAGTGTTTTTCGCCAGTCTCTGCATGGGGTACTTCAAGAGGAAACAAATCATAGAGATATAACTTAGTTCTACTTCATTTGGTCAAGTTTCACGGAGCTAGGACAAACCGTGTTTGATTTAGAGTTTCAAACACATCTATCTATATAGCAGAAAACAGAGTGAAACCTAAAAATTCAAAGTGTTACAGGAAACGAACGCTTGAACTTAGAAGAGTAATAATTGGGCAGCCAAGTGGGCTTAGTGAACTGATCATTACCACCAAGTATCATCAAGTTTTGGTGAAAAAAGTTTTGCTGAGATTTCAGCAAACTAGTAGTTTTTTGGAAGCTTGGCCACCCCTTTCAAACGAAAGTGTTTTTCGCAAGTCTCTGCGTGGTGTACTTCAAGAGGAAACAAACCATAGAGATGGAACATAGAACTACTTCATTTGGTCAAGTTTCATGGAGCTAGCACAAACCGTGTTTGATTTAGAGTTTCAAACACATCTATCTATATAGCAGAAAACAGAGTGAAACCTAAAAATTCAAAGTGTTACTGGAAACGAACGCTTGAACCTAGAAGAGTAAAAATTGGGCAGCCAAGTGAGCTTAGTGAACTGATCATTACCACCAAGTATCATCAAGATTTGGTGAAAAAATGTTTGCTGAGCTTTCAGCAAACTAGTAGTTTTTTGGTAGCTTGGCAACCCCTTTCAAATGAAAGTGTTTTTCGCCAGTCTCTGCATGGGGTACTTCACGAGGAAACAAACCATAGAGATAGAACTTAGAACTACTTCATTTGGTCAAGTTTCAAGGAGCTAGCACAAACCGTGTTTGATTTAGAGTTTCAAACACATCTATCTATATAGCAGAAAACAGAGTGAAACCTAAAAATTCAAAGTGTTACTGGAAACGAACGCTTGAACCTAGAAGAATAAAAATTGGGCAGCCAAGTGGGATTAGTGAACTGATCATTACCACCAAGTATCATCAAGATTTGGTGAAAAAATGTTTCCTGAGATTTCAGCAAACTAGTAGTTTTTTGGAAGCTTGGCAACCCCTTTCAAAAGAAAGTGTTTTTCGCCAGTCTCTGCATGGGGTACATCAAGAGGAAACAAACCAAAGAGATAGAACTTAGAACTACTTCATTTGGTCAAGTTTCAAGGAGCTAGCACAAACCATGTTTGATTTAGAATTCCAAACACAGCTATCTATGTAGGAGAAAACAGAGTGAAAATAAAAATACAAACTGTTACTGGAAACGAATGCTTCAACCTAGAAGAATAAAAATTGGTCAGCCAAGTGGGATTAGTGAACTGGTCATTACCACCAAGTATCATCAAGATTTGGTGAAAAAATGTTTCCTGAGATTTCAGCAAACTAGTAGTTTTTTGGAAGCTTGGCAACCCCTTTCAAACGAAAGTGTTTTTCGCAAGTCTCTGCATGGGGTACTTCAAGAGGAAACAAACCAAAGAGATAGAACTTAGAACTACTTCATTTGGTAAAGTTTCAAGGAGCTAGCACAAACCGTGTTTGATTTAGAGTTTCAAACACTTCTATCTATATAGCAGAAAACAGAGTGAAACCTAAAAATTCAAAGTGTTACTGGAAACGAACGCTTGAACTTTGAAGAGTATAAATTGGGCAGCCAAGTGGGCTTAGTGAACTGATCATTACCACCAAGTATCATCAAGTTTTGGTGAAAAAAAGTTTTGCTGAGATTTCAGCAAACTATTAGTTTTTTGGAAGCTTGGCCACCCCTTTCAAACGAAAGTGTTTTTCGCCAGTCTCTGCATGGTGTACTTCAAGAGGAAACAAACCATAAAGATGGAACATAGAACTACTTCATTTGGTCAAGTTTCAAGGAGCTAGCACAAACCGTGTTTGATTTAGAGATTCAAACACATCTATCTATATAGCAGAAAACAGAGTGAAACTTAAAATTCAAAGTGTTACTGGAAACGAACGCTTGAACCTAGAAGAGTGAAAGTTGGGCAGGGAAATGGGATTAGTGAAATGATCATTACCACCTCGTATCATCAAGATTTGGTGAAAAAATATTTGCTGAGATTTCAGCAAACTAGTAGTTTTTTGGAAGCTTGGCAACCCCTTTCAAAAGAAAGTGTTTTTCGCCAGTCTCTGCATGGAGTACTTCAAGAGGAAACAAACCAAAGAGATAGAACTTAGAACTACTTCATTTGGTCAAGTTTCAAGGAGCTAGCACAAAACATGTTTGATTTAGAATTCCAAACACAGCTATCTGTGTAGGAGAAAACAGAGTGAAAAATAAAAATTCAAACTGTTACTGGAAACGAATGCTTCAACCTAGAAGAATAAAAATTGGGCAGCCAAGTGGGATTAGTGAACTGATCATTACCACCAAGTATCATCAAGATTTGGTGAAAAAATGTTTGCTGAGATTTCAGCAAACTAGTAGTTTTTTGGAAGCTTGGCAACCCCTTTCAAACGAAAGTGTTTTTCGCCAGTCTCTGCATGGGGTACTTCAAGAGGAAACAAACCAAAGAGATAGAACTTATAACTCCTTCATTTGGTCAAGTTTCAAGGAGCTAGCACAAACCGTGTTTGATTTAGAATTCCAAACACATCTATCTATGTAGGAGAAAACAGAGTGAAAAATAAAAATTAAAACTGTTACTCGAAACGAATGCTTCAACCTAGAAGAATAAAAATTGGGCAGCCAAGTGGGATTAGTGAACTGATCATTACCACCAAGTATCATCAAGATTTGGTAAAAAAATATTTGCTGAGATTCCAGCAAACTAGTGGTTTTTTGGAAGCTTGGCAACCCCTTTCAAACGAAAGTGTTTTTCGCCAGTCTCTGCATGGGGTACTTCAAGAGGAAACAAACCATAGAGATAGAACTTAGAACTACTTCATTTGGTCAAGTTTCAAGGAGCTAGCACAAACCGTGTTTGATTTAGAATTCCAAACACAGCTATCTATGTATGAGAAAACAGAGTGAAACCTAAAAATTCAAACTGTTACTGGAAACGAATGCTTCAACCTAGAAGAATAAAAATTGGGCAGCCAAGTGGGATTAGTGAACTGATCATTACCACCAAGTATCATCAAGATTTGGTGAAAAAAGTTTTGCTGAGATTTCAGCAAACTAGTAGTTTTTTGGAAGCTTGGCCACCCCTTTCAAACGAAAGTGTTTTTCACCAGTCTCTGCATGGTGTACGTCAAGTGGAAACAAACCATTGAGATGGAACCTAGAACTACTTCATTTGGTAAAGTTTCAAGGAGCTAGCAAAAACCGTGTTTGATTTAGAGTTTCAAACACATCTATCTATATAGCAGAAAACAGAGTGAAAACTAAAAATTCAAAGTGTTACAGGAAACGAACGCTTGAACCTAGAAGAGTAAAAATTGGGCAGCCAAGTGGGCTTAGTGAACTGATCATTACCACCAAGTATCATCAAGTTTTGGTGAAAAAAGTTTTGCTGAGATTTCAGCAAACTAGTAGTTTTGTGGAAGCTTGGCAACCCCTTTCAAACGAAAGTGTTTTCGCCAGTGTCTGCATGGGGTACTTCAAGAGGAAACAAACCATAGAGATAGAACTTAGAACTACTTCATTTGGTCAAGTTTCACGGAGTTAGCACAAACCGTGTTTGATTTAGAGTTTCAAACACATCTATCTCTATAGCAGAAAACAGAGTGAAACCTAAAAATTCAAAGTGTTACTGGAAACGAACGCTTGAACCTAGAAGAGTGAAAGTTGGGCAGCCAAGTGGGATTAGTGAAATGATCATTACCACCAAGTATCATCAAGTTTGGTGAAAAAATGTTTGCTGAGATTTCAGCAAACTAGTAGTTTTTTGGAAGCTTGGCAACCCCTTTCAAAAGAAAGTGTTTCTCGCCAGTCTCTGCATGGGGTACTTCAAGAGGAAACAAATCAAAGAGATAGAACTTAGAACTACTTCATTTGGTCAAGTTTCAAGGAGGTAGCACATACCTTGTTTGATTTAGAATTCCAAACACAGCTATCTATGTAGGAGAAAACAGAGTGAAAAATAAAAATTCAAACTGTTACTGGAAACGAATGCTTCAACCTAGAAGAATAAAAATTGGGCAGCCAAGTGGGATTAGTGAACTGATCATTACCACCAAGTATCATCAAGATTTGGTGAAAAAATGTTTGCTGAGATTTCAGCAAACTAGTAGTTTTCTGGAAGCTTGGCAACCCCTTTCAAACGAAAGTGTTTTTCGCCAGTCTCTGCATGGGGTACTTCAAGAGGAAACAAACCATAGAGATAGAACTTAGAACTACTTCATTTGGTCAAGATTCAAGGAGCTAGCACAAACCGTGTTTGATTTAGAGTTTCAAACACATCTATCTATATAGCAGAAGACAGAGTGAAACCTAAAAATTCAAAGTGTTACTGGAAACGAACGCTTGAACCTAGAAGAGTGAAAGTTGGGCAGCCAAGTGGGATTAGTGAACTGATCATTACCACCAAGTATCATGAAGATTTGGTGAAAAAATGTTTGCTGAGATTTCAGCAAACTAGTAGTTTTTTGGAAGCTTGGCAACCCCTTTCAAACGAAAGTGTTTATCGCCAGTCTCTGCATGGGGTACTTCAAGAGGAAACAAACCATAGAGATAGAACTTAGAACTACTTCATTTTGTCAAGTTTCACGGAGCTAGCACAAACCGTGTTTGATTTAGAGTTTCAAACACATCTATCTATATAGCAGAAAACAGAGTTAAACCT
Source organism: Callospermophilus lateralis (assembly GCF_048772815.1). Taxonomy (NCBI): domain Eukaryota; kingdom Metazoa; phylum Chordata; class Mammalia; order Rodentia; family Sciuridae; genus Callospermophilus; species Callospermophilus lateralis. Next base: position 35,939 of record NW_027514150.1, on the reverse strand, counting down.
AAATTTCAAAGTGTTACTGGAAACGAACGCTTGAACCTAGAAGAGTAAAAGTTGGGCAGCCAAGTGGGATTCGTGAACTGATCATTACCACCAAGTATCATCAAGATTTGGTGAAAAAATGTTTGCTGAGGTTTCAGCAAACTAGTAGTTTTTGGAAGCTTGGCCACCCCTTTCAAACGAAAGTGTTTTTCGCCAGTCTCTGCATGGGGTACTTCAAGAGGAAACAAACCATAGAGATGGAACATAGAACTACTTCATTTGGTAAAGTTTCAAGGAGCTAGCACAAACCGTGTTTGATTTAGAGTTTCAAACACATCGATCTATATAGCAGAAAACAGAGTGAAACCTAAAAATTCAAAGTGTTACTGGAAACGAACGCTTGAACCTAGAAGAGTGAAAGTTGGGCAGGCAAGTGAGATTAGTGAACTGATCATTACCACCAAGTATCATCAAGATTTGGTGAAAAATGGTTTGCTGAGATTTCAGCAAACTAGTAGTTTTTTGGAAGCTTGGCAACCCCTTTCAAACGAAAGTGTTTTTCGCCAGTCTCTGCATGGGGTACTTGAAGAGGAAAAAATCCATAGAGATAGAACTTAGAACTACTTCATTTGGTCAAGTTTCAAGGAGCTAGCACAAACCGTGTTTGATTTAGAGTTTCAAACACATCTATCTATATAGCAGAAAACAGAGTGAAACCTAAAAATTCAAAGTGTTACTGGAAACGAACGCTTGAACCTAGAAGAGTGAAAGTTGGGCAGCCAAGTGAGATTAGTGAACTGATTATTACCACCAAGTATCATCAAGATTTGGTGAAAAAATGTTTGCCGAGATTTCAGCAAACTAGTAGCTTTTTGGAAGCTTGGCAACCCCTTTCAAACGAAAGTGTTTTTCGCCAGTCTCTGCATGGGGTACTTCCAGAGGAAACAAACCATAAAGATAGAACTTCGAACTACTTCATTTGATCAAGTTTCAAGGAGCTAGCACAAACCGTGTTTGATTTAGAATTCCAAACACATCTATCTATGTAGGAGAAAACAGAGTGAAACCTAAAAATTCAAACTGTTACTGGAAACGAATGCTTCAACCTAGAAGAATAAAAATTGGGTAGCCAAATGGGATTAGTGAACTGATCATTACCACCAAGTATCATCAAGATTTGGTGAAAAAATGTTTCCTGAGATTTCTGCAAACTAGTAGTTTTTTGGAAGCTTGGCCACCCCTTTCAAACGAAAGTGTTTTTCGCCAGTCTCTGCATGGGGTATTTCAAGAGGAAACAAACCAAAGAGATAGATCTTAGAACTACTTCATTTGGTAAAGTTTCAAGGAGCTAGCCCAAACCGTGTTTGATTTAGAGTTTCAAAAACATCTATCTATATAGCAGAAAACAGAGTGAAACCTAAAAATTCAAAGTGTTACTGGAAACGAATGCTTCAAACTAGAAGAGTAAAAATTGGGCAGCCAAGTGGGCTTAGTGAACTGATCATTACCAGCAAGTATCATCAAGTTTTGGTGAAAAAAGGTTTGCTGAGATTTCAGCAAACTGGTAGTTTTGTGGAAGCTTGGCAACCCCTTTCAAACGAAAGTGTTTTTCGCCAGTCTCTGCATGGGGTACTTCAAGAGGAAACAAACCATAGAGATAGAACTTAGATCTACTTCATTTGGTCAAGTTTCACGGAGCTAGCACAAACCGTGTTTGATTTTAGTTTCAAACACATCTATCTATATAGCAGAAAACAGAGTGAAACCTAAAAATTCAAAGTGTTACTGAAAACGAACGCTTGAACCTAGAAGAGTGAAAGTTGGGCAGCCAAGTGGGATTAGTGAAATGATCATTACCACCAAGTATCATCAAGTTTTGGTGAAAAAATGTTTGCTGAGATTTCAGCAAACTGGTAGTTTTTGGAAGCTTGGCAACCCCTTTCAAAAGAAAGTGTTTTTCGCCAGTCTCTGCATGGGGTACTTCAAGAGGAAACAAACCAAAGTGATAGAACTTAGAACTACTTCATTTGGTCAAGTTTCAAGGAGCTAGCACAAACCGTGTTTGATTTAGAGATTCAAACACATCTATCTATATAGCAGAAAACAGAGTGAAACCTAAAAATTCAAAGTGTTACAGGAAACGAACGCTTGAACCTAGAAGAGTAAAAATTGGGCAGCCAAGTGGGCTTAGTGAACTGATCATTACCACCAAGTATCATCAAGTTTTGTTGAAAAAAGTTTTGCTGAGATTTCAGCAAACTAGTAGTTTTTTGGAAGCTTTGCCACCCCTTTCAAACGAAAGTGTTTTTCGCCAGTCTCTGCATGGTGTACTTCAAGAGGAAACAAACCATAGAGATGGAACATAGAACTACTTCATTTGGTAAAGTTTCAAGGAGCTAGCACAAACCGTGTTTGATTTAGAGTTTCAAACACATCTATCTATATAGCAGAAAACCGAGTGAAACCTAAAAATTCAAAGTGTTACTGGAAACGAACGCTTGAACCTAGAAGAGTAAAAATTGGGCAGCCAAGTGAGATTAGTGAACTGATCATTACCACCAGGTATCATCAAGATTTGGTGAAAAAATGTTTGCTGAGATTTCAGCAAACTAGTAGTTTTTTGGAAGCTTGGCAACCCCTTTCAAATGAAAGTGTTTTTCGCCAGTCTCTGCATGGGGTACTTCACGAGGAAACAAACCATAGAGATAGAACTTAGAACTACTTCATTTGGTCAAGTTTCAAGGACCTAGCACAAACCGTGTTTGATTTAGAGTTTCAAACACATCTATCTATATAGCAGAAAACAGAGTGAAACCTAAAAATTCAAAGTGTTACTGGAAACGAACGCTTGAACCTAGAAGAATAAAAATTGGGCAGCCAAGTGGGATTAGTGAACTGATCATTACCACCAAGTATCATCAAGATTTGGTGAAAAAATGTTTCCTGAGATTTCAGCAAACTAGTAGTTTTTTGGAAGCTTGGCAACCCCTTTCAAAAGAAAGTGTTTTTCGCCAGTCTCTGCATGGGGTACATCAAGAGGAAACAAACCAAAGAGATAGAACTTAGAACTACTTCATTTGGTCAAGTTTCAAGGAGCTAGCACAAACCATGTTTGATTTAGAATTCCAAACACAGCTATCTATGTAGGAGAAAACAGAGTGAAAATAAAAATACAAACTGTTACTGGAAACGAATGCTTCAACCTAGAAGAATAAAAATTGGTCAGCCAATTGGGATTAGTGAACTGGTCATTACCACCAAGTATCATCAAGGTTTGGTGAAAAAATGTTTCCTGAGATTTCAGCAAACTAGTAGTTTTTTGGAAACTTGGCAACCCCTTTCAAACGAAAGTGTTTTTCGCCAGTCTCTGCATGGGGTACTTCAAGAGGAAACAAACCAAAGAGATAGAACTTAGAACTACTTCATTTGGTAAAGTTTCAAGGAGCTAGCACAAACCGTGTTTGATTTAGAGTTTCAAACACATCTATCTATATAGCAGAAAACAGAGTGAAAGCTAAAAATTCAAAGTGTTACTGGAAACGAACGCTTGAACTTAGAAGAGTATAAATTGGGCAGCCAAGTGGGCTTAGTGAACTGATCATTACCACCAAGTATCATCAAGTTTTGGTGAAAAAAAGTTTTGCTGAGATTTCAGCAAACTATTAGTTTTTTGGAAGCTTGGCCACCCCTTTCAAACGAAAGTGTTTTTCGCCAGTCTCTGCATGGTGTACTTCAAGAGGAAACAAACCATAGAGATGGAACATAGAACTACTTCATTTGGTAAAGTTTCAAGGAGCTAGCACAAACCGTGTTTGATTTAGAGTTTCAAACACATCTATCCATATAGCAGAAAACAGAGTGAAACCTAAAAATTCAAAGTGTTACTGGAAACGAACGCTTGAACATAGAAGAGTATAAATTGGGCAGCCAAGTGGGCTTAGTGAACTGATCATTACCACCAAGTATCATCAAGTTTTGGTGAAAAAAAGTTTTGCTGAGATTTCAGCAAACTATTAGTTTTTTGGAAGCTTGGCCACCCCTTTCAAACGAAAGTGTTTTTCGCCAGTCTCTGCATGGTGTACTTCAAGAGGAAACAAACCATAGAGATGGAACATAGAACTACTTCATTTGGTAAAGTTTCAAGGAGCTAGCACAAACCGTGTTTGATTTAGAGATTCAAACACATCTATCTATATAGCAGAAAACAGAGTGAAACTTAAAATTCAAAGTGTTACTGGAAACGAACGCTTGAACCTAGAAGAGTGAAAGTTGGGCAGGGAAATGGGATTAGTGAAATGATCATTACCACCTAGTATCATCAAGATTTGGTGAAAAAATGTTTGCTGAGATTTCAGCAAACTAGTAGTTTTTTGGAAGCTTGGCAACCCCTTTCAAAAGAAAGTGTTTTTCGCCAGTCTCTGCATGGGGTACTTCAAGAGGAAATAAACCAAAGAGATAGAACTTAGAACTACTTCATTTGGTCAAGTTTCAAGGAGCTAGCACAAAACATGTTTGATTTAGAATTCCAAACACAGCTATCTCTGTAGGAGAAAACAGAGTGAAAAATAAAAATTCAAACTGTTACTGGAAACGAATGCTTCAACCTAGAAGAATAAAAATTGGGCAGCCAAGTGGGATTAGTGAACTGATCATTACCACCAAGTATCATCAAGATTTGGTGAAAAAATGTTTGCTGAGATTTCAGCAAACTAGTAGTTTTTTGGAAGCTTGGCAACCCCTTTCAAACGAAAGTGTTTTTCGCCAGTCTCTGCATGGGGTACTTCAAGAAGAAACAAACTATAGAGATAGAACTTAGAACTACTTCATTTGGTCAAGTTTCAAGGAGCTAGCACAAACCGTGTTTGATTTAGAATTCCAAACACAGCTATCTATGTAGGAGAAAACAGAGTGAAACCTAAAAATTCAAACTGTTACTGGAAACGAATGCTCCTACCTAGAAGAGTAAAAATTGGGCTGCCAAGTGGGATTAGTGAACTGATCAGTACCACCAAGTATCATCAAGATTTGGTGAAAAAATGTTTGCTGAGATTTCAGCAAACTAGTAGTTTTTTGGAAGCTTGGCAACCCCTTTCAAACGAAAGTGTTTTTCGCCAGTCTCTGCATGGGGTACTTGAAGAGGAAAAAAACCATAGAGATAGAACTTAGAACTACTTCATTTGGTCAAGTTTCAAGGAGCTAGCCCAAACCGTGTTTGATTTAGAGTTTCAAACACATCGATTTATATAGCAGAAAACAGAGTGAAACCTAAAAATTCAAAGTGTTACTGGAAATGAACGCTTGAACCTAGAAGAGTGAAAGTTGGGCAGGCAAGTGAGATTAGTGAACTGATCATTACCACCAAGTATCATCAAGATTTGGTGAAAAAAGGTTTGCTGAGATTTCAGCAAACTAGTAGTTTTTTGGAAGCTTGGCAACCCCTTTCAAACGAAAGTGTTTTTCGCCAGTCTCTGCATGGGGTACTTGAAGAGGAAAAAAACCATAGAGATAGAACTTAGAACTACTTCATTTGGTCAAGTTTCAAGGAGCTAGCACAAACCGTGTTTGATTTAGAGTTTCAAACACATCTATCTATATAGCAGAAAACAGAGTGAAACCTAAAAATTCAAAGTGTTACTGGAAACGAACGCTTGAACCTAGAAGAGTGAAAGTTGGGCAGCCAAGTGAGATTAGTGAACTGATTATTACCACCAAGTATCATCAAGATTTGGTGAAAAAATGTTTGCCGAGATTTCAGCAAACTAGTAGCTTTTTGGAAGCTTGGCAACCCCTTTCAAACGAAAGTGTTTTTCGCCAGTCTCTGCATGGGGTACTTCCAGAGGAAACAAACCATAGAGATAGAACTTCGAACTACTTCATTTGATCAAGTTTCAAGGAGCTAGCACAAACCGTGTTTGATTTAGAATTCCAAACACATCTATCTATGTAGGAGAAAACAGAGTGAAACCTAAAAATTCAAACTGTTACTGGAAACGAATGCTTCAACCTAGAAGAATAAAAATTGGGTAGCCAAATGGGATTAGTGAACTGATCATTACCACCAAGTATCATCAAGATTTGGTGAAAAAATGTTTCCTGAGATTTCTGCAAACTAGTAGTTTTTTGGAAGCTTGGCCACCCCTTTCAAACGAAAGTGTTTTTCGCCAGTCTCTGCATGGGGTATTTCAAGAGGAAACAAACCAAAGAGATAGATCTTAGAACTACTTCATTTGGTAAAGTTTCAAGGAGCTAGCCCAAACCGTGTTTGATTTAGAGTTTCAAAAACATCTATCTATATAGCAGAAAACAGAGTGAAATCTAAAAATTCAAAGTGTTACTGGAAACGAATGCTTCAAACTAGAAGAGTAAAAATTGGGCAGCCAAGTGGGCTTAGTGAACTGATCATTACCAGCAAGTATCATCAAGTTTTGGTGAAAAAAGGTTTGCTGAGATTTCAGCAAACTGGTAGTTTTGTGGAAGCTTGGCAACCCCTTTCAAACGAAAGTGTTTTTCGCCAGTCTCTGCATGGGGTACTTCAAGAGGAAACAAACCATAGAGATAGAACTTAGATCTACTTCATTTGGTCAAGTTTCACGGAGCTAGCACAAACCGTGTTTGATTTTAGTTTCAAACACATCTATCTATATAGCAGAAAACAGAGTGAAACCTAAAAATTCAAAGTGTTACTGAAAACGAACGCTTGAACCTAGAAGAGTGAAAGTTGGGCAGCCAAGTGGGATTAGTGAAATGATCATTACCACCAAGTATCATCAAGTTTTGGTGAAAAAATGTTGCTGAGATTTCAGCAAACTGGTAGTTTTTGGAAGCTTGGCAACCCCTTTCAAAAGAAAGTGTTTTTCACCAGTCTCTGCATGGGGTACTTCAAGAGGAAACAAACCAAAGAGATAGAACTTAGAACTACTTCATATGGTCAAGTTTCAAGGAGCTAGCACAAACCGTGTTTGATTTAGAGATTCAAACACATCTATCTATATAGCAGAAAACAGAGTGAAACCTAAAAATTCAAAGTGTTACAGGAAACGAACGCTTGAACCTAGAAGAGTAAAAATTGGGCAGCCAAGTGGGCTTAGTGAACTGATCATTACCACCAAGTATCATCAAGTTTTGTTGAAAAAAGTTTTGCTGAGATATCAGCAAACTAGTAGTTTTTTGGAAGCTTTCCCACCCCTTTCAAACGAAAGTGTTTTTCGCCAGTCTCTGCATGGTGTACTTCAAGAGGAAACAAACCATAGAGATGGAACATAGAACTACTTCATTTGGTAAAGTTTCAAGGAGCTAGCACAAACCGTGTTTGATTTAGAGTTTCAAACACATCTATCTATATAGCAGAAAACCGAGTGAAACCTAAAAATTCAAAGTGTTACTGGAAACGAACGCTTGAACCTAGAAGAGTAAAAATTGGGCAGCCAAGTGAGCTTAGTGAACTGATCATTACCACCAGGTATCATCAAGATTTGGTGAAAAAATGTTTGCTGAGATTTCAGCAAACTAGTAGTTTTTTGGTAGCTTGGCAACCCCTTTCAAATGAAAGTGTTTTTCGCCAGTCTCTGCATGGGGTACTTCACGAGGAAACAAACCATAGAGATAGAACTTAGAACTACTTCATTTGGTCAAGTTTCAAGGAGCTAGCACAAACCGTGTTTGATTTAGAGTTTCAAACACATCTATCTATATAGCAGAAAACAGAGTGAAACCTAAAAATTCAAAGTGTTACTGGAAACGAACGCTTGAACCTAGAAGAGTGAAAGTTGGGCAGCCAAGTGAGATTAGTGAACTGATTATTACCACCAAGTATCATCAAGATTTGGTGAAAAAATGTTTCCTGAGATTTCAGCAAACTAGTAGTTTTTTGGAAGCTTGGCAACCCCTTTCAAAAGAAAGTGTTTTTCGCCAGTCTCTGCATGGGGTACATCAAGAGGAAACAAACCAAAGAGATAGAACTTAGAACTACTTCATTTGGTCAAGTTTCAAGGAGCTAGCACAAACCATGTTTGATTTAGAATTCCAAACACAGCTATCTATGTAGGAGAAAACAGAGTGAAAATAAAAATACAAACTGTTACTGGAAACGAATGCTTCAACCTAGAAGAATAAAAATTGGTCAGCCAATTGGGATTAGTGAACTGGTCATTACCACCAAGTATCATCAAGGTTTGGTGAAAAAATGTTTCCTGAGATTTCAGCAAACTAGTAGTTTTTTGGAAACTTGGCAACCCCTTTCAAACGAAAGTGTTTTTCGCCAGTCTCTGCATGGGGTACTTCAAGAGGAAACAAACCAAAGAGATAGAACTTAGAACTACTTCATTTGGTAAAGTTTCAAGGAGCTAGCACAAACCGTGTTTGATTTAGAGTTTCAAACACATCTATCTATATAGCAGAAAACAGAGTGAAACCTAAAAATTCAAAGTGTTACTGGAAACGAACGCTTGAACTTAGAAGAGTATAAATTGGGCAGCCAAGTGGGCTTAGTGAACTGATCATTACCACCAAGTATCATCAAGTTTTGGTGAAAAAAAGTTTTGCTGAGATTTCAGCAAACTATTAGTTTTTTGGAAGCTTGGCCACCCCTTTCAAACGAAAGTGTTTTTCGCCAGTCTCTGCATGGTGTACTTCAAGAGGAAACAAACCATAGAGATGGAACATAGAACTACTTCATTTGGTAAAGTTTCAAGGAGCTAGCACAAACCGTGTTTGATTTAGAGTTTCAAACACATCTATCTATATAGCAGAAAACAGAGTGAAACCTAAAAATTCAAAGTGTTACTGGAAACGAACGCTTGAACTTAGAAGAGTATAAATTGGGCAGCCAAGTGGGCTTAGTGAACTGATCATTACCACCAAGTATCATCAAGTTTTGGTGAAAAAAAGTTTTGCTGAGATTTCAGCAAACTATTAGTTTTTTGGAAGATTGGCCACCCCTTTCAAACGAAAGTGTTTTTCGCCAGTCTCTGCATGGTGTACTTCAGAGAAAAACAAACCATAGAGATGGAACATAGAACTACTTCATTTGGTAAAGTTTCAAGGAGCTAGCACAAACCGTGTTTGATTTAGAGATTCAAACACATCTATCTATATAGCAGAAAACAGAGTGAAACTTAAAATTCAAAGTGTTACTGGAAACGAACGCTTGAACCTAGAAGAGTGAAAGTTGGGCAGGGAAATGGGATTAGTGAAATGATCATTACCACCTAGTATCATCAAGATTTGGTGAAAAAATGTTTGCTGAGATTTCAGCAAACTAGTAGTTTTTTGGAAGCTTGGCAACCCCTTTCAAAAGAAAGTGTTTTTCGCCAGTCTCTGCATGGGGTACTTCAAGAGGAAATAAACCAAAGAGATAGAACTTAGAACTACTTCATTTGGTCAAGTTTCAAGGAGCTAGCACAAAACATGTTTGATTTAGAATTCCAAACACAGCTATCTGTGTAGGAGAAAACAGAGTGAAAAATAAAAATTCAAACTGTTACTGGAAACGAATGCTTCAACCTAGAAGAATAAAAATTGGGCAGCCAAGTGCGATTAGTGAACTGATCATTACCACCAAGTATCATCAAGATTTGGTAAAAAAATGTTTGCTGAGATTCCAGCAAACTAGTGGTTTTTTGGAAGCTTGGCAACCCCTTTCAAATGAAAGTGTTTTTCGCCAGTCTCTGCATGGGGTACTTCAAGAGGAAACAAACCATAGAGATAGAACTTAGAACTACTTCATTTGGTCAAGTTTCAAGGAGCTAGCACAAACCGTGTTTGATTTAGAATTCCAAACACAGCTATCTATGTATGAGAAAACAGAGTGAAACCTAAAAATTCAAACTGTTACTGGAAACGAATGCTTCAACCTAGAAGAATAAAAATTGGGCAGCCAAGTGGGATTAGTGAACTGATCATTACCACCAAGTATCATCAAGATTTGGTGAAAAAAGTTTTGCTGAGATTTCAGCAAACTAGTAGTTTTTTGGAAGCTTGGCCACCCCTTTCAAACGAAAGTGTTTTTCACCAGTCTCTGCATGGTGTACTTCAAGTTGAAACAAACCATTGAGATGGAACCTAGAACTACTTCATTTGGTAAAGTTTCAAGGAGCTAGCAAAAACCGTGTTTGATTTAGAGTTTCAAACACATCTATCTATATAGCAGAAAACAGAGTGAAACCTAAAAATTCAAAGTGTTACAGGAAACGAACGCTTGAACCTAGAAGAGTAAAAATTGGGCAGCCAAGTGGGCTTAGTGAACTGATCATTACCACCAAGTATCATCAAGTTTTGGTGAAAAAAGTTTTGCTGAGATTTCAGCAAACTAGTAGTTTTTTGGAAGCTTGGCCACCCCTTTCAAACGAAAGTGTTTTTCGCCAGTCTCTGCATGGTGTACTTCAAGAGGAAACAAACCATAGAGATGGAACATAGAACTACTTCATTTCGTCAAGTTTCAAGGAGCTAGCACAAACCGTGTTTGATTTAGAGTTTCAAACACATCTATCTATATAGCAGAAAACAGAGTGAAACCTAAAAATTCAAAGTGTTACTGGAAACGAAAGCTTGAACCTAGAAGAGTAAAAATTGGGCAGCCAAGTGGGCTTAGTCACTGATCATTACCACCAAGTATCATCAAGATTTGGTGAAAAAATGTTTGCTGAGATTTCAGCAAACTAGTAGTTTTGTGGAAGCTTGGCAACCCCTTTCAAACGAAAGTGTTTTTCGCCAATGTCTGCATGGGGTACTTCAAGAGGAAACAAACCATAGAGATAGAACTTAGAACTACTTCATTTGGTCAAGTTTCACTGAGTTAGCACAAACCGTGTTTGATTTAGAGTTTCAAACACATCTATCTATATAGCAGAAAACAGAGTGAAACCTAAAAATTCAAAGTGTTACTGGAAACGAACGCTTGAACCTAGAAGAGTGAAAGTTGGGCAGCCAAGTGGGATTAGTGAAATGATCATTACCACCAAGTATCATCAAGTTTGGTGAAAAAATGTTTGCTGAGATTTCAGCAAACTAGTAGTTTTTTGGAAGCTTGGCAACCCCTTTCAAAAGAAAGTGTTTCTCGCCAGTCTCTGCATGGGGTACTTCAAGAGGAAACAAATCAAAGAGATAGAACTTAGAACTACTTCATTTGGTAAAGTTTCAAGGAGGTAGCACATACCTTGTTTGATTTAGAATTCCAAACACAGCTATCTATGTAGGAGAAAACAGAGTGAAAAATAAAAATTCAAACTGTTACTGGAAACGAATGCTTCAACCTAGAAGAATAAAAATTGGGCAGCCAAGTGGGATTAGTGAACTGATCATTACCACCAAGTATCATCAAGATTTGGTGAAAAAATGTTTGCTGAGATTTCAGCAAACTAGTAGTTTTCTGGAAGCTTGGCAACCCCTTTCAAACGAAAGTGTTTTTCGCCAGTCTCTGCATGGGGTACTTCAAGAGGAAACAAACCATAGGGATAGAACTTAGAACTACTTCATTTGGTCAAGATTCAAGGAGCTAGCACAAACCGTGTTTGATTTAGAGTTTCAAACACATCTATCTATATAGCAGAAGACAGAGTGAAACCTAAAAATTCAAAGTGTTACTGGAAACGAACGCTTGAACCTAGAAGAGTGAAAGTTGGGCAGCCAAGTGGGATTAGTGAACTGATCATTACCACCAAGTATCATGAAGATTTGGTGAAAAAATGTTTGCTGAGATTTCAGCAAACTAGTAGTTTTTTGGAAGCTTGGCAACCCCTTTCAAACGAAAGTGTTTTTCGCCAGTCTCTGCATGGGGTACTTCAAGAGGAAACAAACCATAGAGACAGAACTTAGAACTACTTCATTTTGTCAAGTTTCACGGAGCTAGCACAAACCGTGTTTGATTTAGAGTTTCAAACACATCTATCTATATAGCAGAAAACAGAGTTAAACCTAAATTTCAAAGTGTTACTGGAAACGAATGCTTGAACCTAGAAGAGTAAAAGTTGGGCAGCCAAGTGGGATTCGTGAACTGATCATTACCACCAAGTATCATCAAGATTTGGTGAAAAAATGTTTGCTGAGGTTTCAGCAAACTAGTAGTTTTTGGAAGCTTGGCCACCCCTTTCAAACGAAAGTGTTTTTCGCCAGTCTCTGCATGGGGTACTTCAAGAGGAAACAAACCATAGAGATGGAACATAGAACTACTTCATTTGGTAAAGTTTCAAGGAGCTAGCACAAACCGTGTTTGATTTAGAGTTTCAACCACATCGATCTATATAGCAGAAAACAGAATGAAACCTAAAAATTCAAAGTGTTACTGGAAACGAACGCTTGAACCTAGAAGAGTGAAAGTTGGGCAGGCAAGTGAGATTAGTGAACTGATCATTACCACCAAGTATCATCAAGATTTGGTGAAAAAAGGTTTGCTGAGATTTCAGCAAACTAGTAGTTTTTTGGAAGCTTGGCAACCCCTTTCAAACGAAAGTGTTTTTCGCCAGTCTCTGCATGGGGTACTTGAAGAGGAAAAAAACCATAGAGATAGAACTTAGAACTACTTCATTTGGTCAAGTTTCAAGGAGCTAGCACAAACCGTGTTTGATTTAGAGTTTCAAACACATCTATCTATATAGCAGAAAACAGAGTGAAACCTAAAAATTCAAAGTGTTACTGGAAACGAACGCTTGAACCTAGAAGAGTGAAAGTTGGGCAGCCAAGTGAGATTAGTGAACTGATTATTACCACCAAGTATCATCAAGATTTGGTGAAAAAATGTTTGCCGAGATTTCAGCAAACTAGTAGCTTTTTGGAAGCTTGGCAACCCCTTTCAAACGAAAGTGTTTTCGCCAGTCTCTGCATGGGGTACTTCCAGAGGAAACAAACCATAACCATAGAGATAGAACTTCGAACTACTTCATTTGATCAAGTTTCAAGGAGCTAGCACAAACCGTGTTTGATTTAGAATTCCAAACACATCTATCTATGTAGGAGAAAACAGAGTGAAACCTAAAAATTCAAACTGTTACTGGAAACGAATGCTTCAACCTAGAAGAATAAAAATTGGGTAGCCAAATGGGATTAGTGAACTGATCATTACCACCAAGTATCATCAAGATTTGGTGAAAAAATGTTTCCTGAGATTTCTGCAAACTAGTAGTTTTTTGGAAGCTTGGCAACCCCTTTCAAACGAAAGTGTTTTCGCCAGTCTCTGCATGGGGTACTTCAAGAGGAAACAAATCATAGAGATAGAACTTAGATCTACTTCATTTGGTCAAGTTTCACGGAGCTAGCACAAACCGTGTTTGATTTAGAGTTTCAACACATCTATCTATATAGCAGAAAACAGAGTGAAACCTAAAATTTCAAAGTGTTACAGGAAACGAACGCTTGAACTTAGAAGAGTAATAATTGGGCAGCCAAGTGGGCTTAGTGAACTGATCATTACCACCAAGTATCATCAAGTTTTGGTGAAAAAAGTTTTGCTGAGATTTCAGCAAACTAGTAGTTTTTTGGAAGCTTGGCCACCCCTTTCAAACGAAAGTGTTTTTCGCAAGTCTCTGCATGGTGTACTTCAAGAGGAAACAAACCATAGAGATGGAACATAGAACTACTTCATTTGGTCAAGTTTCAAGGAGCTAGCACAAACCGTGTTTGATTTAGAGTTTCAAACACATCTATCTATATAGCAGAAAACAGAGTGAAACCTAAAAATTCCAAGTGTTTCTGGAAACGAACGATTGAACCTAGAAGAGTGAAAGTTGGGCAGCCAAGTGGGCTTAGTGAACTGATCATTACCACCAAGTATCATCAAGTTTTGGTGAAAAAAGTTTTGCTGAGATTTCAGCAAACTAGTAGTTTTTTGGAAGCTTGGCCACCCCTTTCAAACGAAAGTGTTTCTCGCCAGTCTCTGCATGGTGTACTTCAAGAGGAAACAAACCATAGAGATGGAACATAGAACTACTTCATTTGGTCAAGTTTCAAGGAGCTAGCACAAACCGTGTTTGATTTAGAGTTTCAAACACATCTATCTATATAGCAGAAAACAGAGTGAAACCTAAAAATTCAAAGTGTTACTGGAAACGAAAGCTTGAACCTAGAAGAGTAAAAATTGGGCAGCCAAGTGGGCTTAGTGAACTGATCATTACCACCAAGTATCATCAAGATTTGGTGAAAAATGTTTGCTGAGATTTCAGCAAACTAGTAGTTTTGTGGAAGCTTGGCAACCCCTTTCAAACGAAAGTGTTTTTCGCCAGTGTCTGCATGGGGTACTTCAAGAGGAAACAAACCATAGAGATAGAACTTAGAACTACTTCATTTGGTCAAGTTTCACGGAGTTAGCACAAACCGTGTTTGATTTAGAGTTTCAAACACATCTATCTCTATAGCAGAAAACAGAGTGAAACCTAAAATCAAAGTGTTACTGGAAACGAACGCTTGAACCTAGAAGAGTGAAAGTTGGGCAGCCAAGTGGGATTAGTGAAATGATCATTACCACCAAGTATCATCAAGTTTGGTGAAAAAAATGTTTGCTGAGATTTCAGCAAACTAGTAGTTTTTTGGAAGCTTGGCAACCCCTTTCAAAAGAAAGTGTTTCTCGCCAGTCTCTGCATGGGGTACTTCAAGAGGAAACAAATCAAAGAGATAGAACTTAGAACTACTTCATTTGGTCAAGTTTCAAGGAGGTAGCACATACCTTGTTTGATTTAGAATTCCAAACACAGCTATCTATGTAGGAGAAAACAGAGTGAAAAATAAAAATTCAAACTGTTACTGGAAACGAATGCTTCAACCTAGAAGAATAAAAATTGGGCAGCCAAGTGGGATTAGTGAACTGATCATTACCACCAAGTATCATCAAGATTTGGTTGAAAAAATGTTTGCTGAGATTTCAGCAAACTAGTAGTTTTCTGGAAGCTTGGCAACCCCTTTCAAACGAAAGTGTTTTTCGCCAGTCTCTGCATGGGGTACTTCAAGAGGAAACAAACCATAGAGATAGAACTTAGAACTACTTCATTTGGTCAAGATTCAAGGAGCTAGCACAAACCGTGTTCGATTTAGAGTTTCAAACACATCTATCTATATAGCAGAAGACAGAGTGAAACCTAAAAATTCAAAGTGTTACTGGAAACGAACGCTTGAACCTAGAAGAGTGAAAGTTGGGCAGCCAAGTGGGATTAGTGAACTCATCATTACCACCAAGTATCATGAAGATTTGGTGAAAAAATGTTTGCTGAGATTTCAGCAAACTAGTAGTTTTTTGGAAGCTTGGCAACCCCTTTCAAACGAAAGTGTTTTTCGCCAGTCTCTGCATGGGGTACTTCAAGAGGAAACAAACCATAGAGATAGAACTTAGAACTACTTCATTTTGTCAAGTTTCACGGAGCTAGCACAAACCGTGTTTGATTTAGAGTTTCAAACACATCTATCTATATAGCAGAAAACAGAGTTAAACCTAAATTTCAAAGTGTTACTGGAAACGAACGCTTGAACCTAGAAGAGTAAAAGTTGGGCAGCCAAGTGGGATTCGTGAACTGATCATTACCACCAAGTATCATCAAGATTTGGTGAAAAAAATGTTTGCTGAGGTTTCAGCAAACTAGTAGTTTTTGGAAGCTTGGCCACCCCTTTCAAACGAAAGTGTTTTTCGCCAGTCTCTGCATGGGGTACTTCAAGAGGAAACAAACCATAGAGATGGAACATAGAACTACTTCATTTGGTAAAGTTTCAAGGAGCTAGCACAAACCGTGTTTGATTTAGAGTTTCAACCACATCGATCTATATAGCAGAAAACAGAATGAAACCTAAAAATTCAAAGTGTTACTGGAAACGAACGCTTGAACCTAGAAGAGTGAAAGTTGGGCAGGCAAGTGAGATTAGTGAACTGATCATTACCACAAGTATCATCAAGATTTGGTGAAAAAAGGTTTGCTGAGATTTCAGCAAACTAGTAGTTTTTTGGAAGCTTGGCAACCCCTTTCAAACGAAAGTGTTTTTCGCCAGTCTCTGCATGGGGTACTTGAAGAGGAAAAAAACCATAGAGATAGAACTTAGAACTACTTCATTTGGTCAAGTTTCAAGGAGCTAGCACAAACCGTGTTTGATTTAGAGTTTCAAACACATCTATCTATATAGCAGAAAACAGAGTGAAACCTAAAAAATTCAAAGTGTTACTGGAAACGAACGCTTGAACCTAGAAGAGTGAAAGTTGGGCAGCCAAGTGAGATTAGTGAACTGATTATTACCACCAAGTATCATCAAGATTTGGTGAAAAAATGTTTGCCGAGATTTCAGCAAACTAGTAGCTTTTTGGAAGCTTGGCAACCCCTTTCAAACGAAAGTGTTTTTCGCCAGTCTCTGCATGGGGTACTTCCAGAGGAAACAAACCATAGAGATAGAACTTCGAACTACTTCATTTGATCAAGTTTAAAGGAGCTAGCACAAACCGTGTTTGATTTAGAATTCCAAACACATCTATCTATGTAGGAGAAAACAGAGTGAAACCTAAAAATTCAAACTGTTACTGGAAACGAATGCTTCAACCTAGAAGAATAAAATTGGGTAGCCAATGGGATTAGTGAACTGATCATTACCACCAAGTATCATCAAGATTTGGTGAAAAAATGTTTCCTGAGATTTCTGCAAACTAGTAGTTTTTTGGAAGCTTGGCAACCCCTTTCAAACGAAAGTGTTTTTCGCCCGTCTCTGCATGGGGTACTTCAAGAGGAAACAAATCATAGAGATAGAACTTAGATCTACTTCATTTGGTCAAGTTTCACGGAGCTAGCACAAACCGTGTTTGATTTAGAGTTTCAAACACATCTATCTATATAGCAGAAAACAGAGTGAAACCTAAAATTTCAAAGTGTTACAGGAAACGAACGCTTGAACTTAGAAGAGTAATAATTGGGCAGCCAAGTGGGCTTAGTGAACTGATCATTACCACCAAGTATCATCAAGTTTTGGTGAAAAAAGTTTTGCTGAGATTTCAGCAAACTAGTAGTTTTTTGGAAGCTTGGCAACCCCTTTCAAACGAAAGTGTTTTTCGCAAGTCTCTGCATGGTGTACTTCAAGAGGAAACAAACCATAGAGATGGAACATAGAACTACTTCATTTGGTCAAGTTTCAAGGAGCTAGCACAAACCGTGTTTGATTTAGAGTTTCAAAAACGTCTATCTATATAGCAGAAAACAGAGTGAAACCTAAAATTGAAAGTGTTACTGGAAACGAACGCTTGAACCTAGAAGAGTAAAAATTGGGCAGCCAAGTGGGCTTAGTGAACTGATCATTACCACCAAGTATCATCAAGATTTGGTGAAAAAATGTTTGATGAGATTTCAGCAAACTAGTAGTTTTTTGGAAGTTTGGCAACCCCTTTCAAAAGAAAGTGTTTTTCGCCAGTCTCTGCATGGGGTACTTTAAGAGGAAACAAACCAAAGAGATACAACTTAGAACTACTTGTTTTGGTCAAGTTTCAAGGAGCTAGCACAAACCATGTTTGATTTAGAATTCCAAACACAGCTATCTATGTAGGAGAAAACAGAGTGAAAAATAAAAATTCAAACTGTTACTGGAAACGAATGCTTCAACCTAGAAGAATAAAAATTGGGCAGCCAAGTGGGATTAGTGAACTGATCATTACCACCAAGTATCATCAAGATTTGGTGAAAGATGTTTGCTGAGATTTCAGCAAACTAGTAGTTTTTGGAAGCTTGGCAACCCCTTTCAAACGAAAGTGTTTTTCGCCAGTCTCTGCATGGGGTACTTCAAGAGGAAACAAACCAAAGAGATAGATCTTAGAACTACTTCATTTGGTAAAGTTTCAAGGAGCTAGCCCAAACCGTGTTTGATTTAGAGTTTCAAAAACATCTATCTATATAGCAGAAACAGAGTGAAATCTAAAATTCAAAGTGTTACTGGAAACAAATGGTTCAACCTAGAAGAGTAAAAATTGGGCAGCCAAGTGGGCTTAGTGAACTGATCATTACCAGCAAGTATCATCAAGTTTTGGTGAAAAAAGGTTTGCTGAGATTTCAGCAAACTGGTAGTTTTGTGGAAGCTTGGCAACCCTTTCAAACGAAAGTGTTTTCGCCAGTCTCTGCATGGGGTACTTCAAGAGGAAACAAACCATAGAGATAGAACTTAGATCTACTTCATTTGGTCAAGTTTCACGGAGCTAGCACAAACCGTGTTTGATTTTAGTTTCAAACACATCTATCTATATAGCAGAAAACAGAGTGAAACCTAAAAATTCAAAGTGTTACTGAAAACGAACGCTTGAACCTAGAAGAGTGAAAGTTGGGCAGCCAAGTGGGATTAGTGAAATGATCATTACCACCAAGTATCATCAAGTTTTGGTGAAAAAATGTTTGCTGACATTTCAGCAAACTGGTAGTTTTTTGGAAGCTTGGCAACCCCTTTCAAAAGAAAGTGTTTTACGCCAGTCTCTGCATGGGGTACTTCAAGAGGAAACAAACCAAAGAGATAGAACTTAGAACTACTTCATTTGGTCAAGTTTCAAGGAGCTAGCACAAACCGTGTTTGATTTAGAGATTCAAACACATCTATATATAGCAGAAAACAGAGTGAAACCTAAAAATTCAAAGTGTTACAGGAAACGAACGCTTGAACCTAGAAGAGTGAAAGTTGGGCAGCCAAGTGGGCTTAGTGAACTGATCATTACCACCAAGTATCATCAAGTTTTGTTGAAAAAAGTTTTGCTGAGATTTCAGCAAACTAGTAGTTTTTTGGAAGCTTTGCCACCCCTTTCAAACGAAAGTGTTTTTCGCCAGTCTCTGCATGGTGTACTTCAAGAGGAAACAAACCATAGAGATGGAACATAGAACTACTTCATTTGGTAAAGTTTCAAGGAGCTAGCACAAACCGTGTTTGATTTAGAGTTTCAAACACATCTATCTATATAGCAGAAAACCGAGTGAAACCTAAAAATTCAAAGTGTTACTGGAAACGAACGCTTGAACCTAGAAGAGTAAAAATTGGGCAGCCAAGTGAGCTTAGTGAACTGATCATTACCACCAGGTATCATCAAGATTTGGTGAAAAAATGTTTGCTGAGATTTCAGCAAACTAGTAGTTTTTTGGAAGCTTGGCAACCCCTTTCAAATGAAAGTGTTTTTCGCCAGTCTCTGCATGGGGTACTTCACGAGGAAACAAACCATAGAGATAGAACTTAGAACTACTTCATTTGGTCAAGTTTCAAGGAGCTAGCACAAACCGTGTTTGATTTAGAGTTTCAAACACATCTATCTATATAGCAGAAAACAGAGTGAAACCTAAAAATTCAAAGTGTTACTGGAAACGAACGCTTGAACCTAGAAGAATAAAAATTGGGCAGCCAAGTGGGATTAGTGAACTGATCATTACCACCAAGTATCATCAAGATTTGGTGAAAAAATGTTTCCTGAGATTTCAGCAAACTAGTAGTTTTTGGAAGCTTGGCAACCCCTTTCAAAAGAAAGTGTTTTTCGCCAGTCTCTGCATGGGGTACATCAAGAGGAAACAAACCAAAGAGATAGAACTTAGAACTACTTCATTTGGTCAAGTTTCAAGGAGCTAGCACAAACCATGTTTGATTTAGAATTCCAAACACAGCTATCTATGTAGGAGAAAACAGAGTGAAAATAAAAATACAAACTGTTACTGGAAACGAATGCTTCAACCTAGAAGAATAAAAATTGGTCAGCCAATTGGGATTAGTGAACTGGTCATTACCACCAAGTATCATCAAGGTTTGGTGAAAAATTGTTTCCTGAGATTTCAGCAAACTAGTAGTTTTTTGGAAACTTGGCAACCCCTTTCAAACGAAAGTGTTTTACGCCAGTCTCTGCATGGGGTACTTCAAGAGGAAACAAACCAAAGAGATAGAACTTAGAACTACTTCATTTGGTAAAGTTTCAAGGAGCTAGCACAAACCGTGTTTGATTTAGAGTTTCAAACACATCTATCTATATAGCAGAAAACAGAGTGAAACCTAAAAATTCAAAGTGTTACTGGAAACGAACGCTGGAACTTAGAAGAGTATAAATTGGGCAGCCAAGTGGGCTTAGTGAACTGATCATTACCACCAAGTATCATCAAGTTTTGGTGAAAAAAGTTTTGCTGAGATTTCAGCAAACTATTAGTTTTTTGGAAGCTTGGCCACCCCTTTCAAACGAAAGTGTTTTTCGCCAGTCTCTGCATGGTGTACTTCAAGAGGAAACAAACCATAGAGATGGAACATAGAACTACTTCATTTGGTAAAGTTTCAAGGAGCTAGCACAAACCGTGTTTGATTTAGAGATTCAAACACATCTATCTATATAGCAGAAAACAGAGTGAAACTTAAAATTCAAAGTGTTACTGGAAACGAACGCTTGAACCTAGAAGAGTGAAAGTTGGGCAGGAAATGGGATTAGTGAAATGATCATTACCACCTAGTATCATCAAGATTTGGTGAAAAAATGTTTGCTGAGATTTCAGCAAACTAGTAGTTTTTTGGAAGCTTGGCAACCCCTTTCAAAAGAAAGTGTTTTTCGCCAGTCTCTGCATGGGGTACTTCAAGAGGAAATAAACCAAAGAGATAGAACTTAGAACTACTTCATTTGGTCAAGTTTCAAGGAGCTAGCACAAAACATGTTTGATTTAGAATTCCAAACACAGCTATCTGTGTAGGAGAAAACAGAGTGAAAAATAAAAATTCAAACTGTTACTGGAAACGAATGCGTCAACCTAGAAGAATAAAAATTGGGCAGCCAAGTGGGATTAGTGAACTGATCATTACCACCAAGTATCATCAAGATTTGGTGAAAAAATGTTTGCTGAGATTTCAGCAAACTAGTAGTTTTTTGGAAGCTTGGCAACCCCTTTCAAACGAAAGTGTTTTTCGCCAGTCTCTGCATGGGGTACTTCAAGAGGAAACAAACCAAAGAGATAGAACTTATAACTCCTTCATTTGGTCAAGTTTCAAGGAGCTAGCACAAACCATGTTTGATTTAGAATTCCAAACACAGCTATCTATGTAGGAGAAACAGAGTGAAAAATAAAAATTAAAACTGTTACTCGAAACGAATGCTTCAACCTAGAAGAATAAAAATTGGGCAGCCAAGTGGGATTAGTGAACTGATCATTACCACCAAGTATCATCAAGATTTGGTAAAAAAATGTTTGCTGAGATTCCAGCAAACTAGTGGTTTTTTGGAAGCTTGGCAACCCCTTTCAAATGAAAGTGTTTTCGCCAGTCTCTGCATGGGGTACTTCAAGAGGAAACAAACCATAGAGATAGAACTTAGAACTACTTCATTTGGTCAAGTTTCAAGGAGCTAGCACAAACCGTGTTTGATTTAGAATTCCAAACACAGCTATCTATGTATGAGAAAACAGAGTGAAACCTAAAAATTCAAACTGTTACTGGAAACGAATGCTTCAACCTAGAAGAATAAAAATTGGGCAGCCAAGTGGGATTAGTGAACTGATCATTACCACCAAGTATCATCAAGATTTGGTGAAAAAAGTTTTTGCTGAGATTTCAGCAAACTAGTAGTTTTTTGGAAGCTTGGCCACCCCTTTCAAACGAAAGTGTTTTTCACCAGTCTCTGCATGGTGTACTTCAAGTTGAAACAAACCATTGAGATCTAACCTAGAACTACTTCATTTGGTAAAGTTTCAAGGAGCTAGCAAAAACCGTGTTTGATTTAGAGTTTCAAACACATCTATCTATATAGCAGAAAACAGAGTGAAACCTAAAAAATTCAAAGTGTTACAGGAAACGAACGCTTGAACCTAGAAGAGTAAAAATTGGGCAGCCAAGTGGGCTTAGTGAACTGATCATTACCACCAAGTATCATCAAGTTTGGTGAAAAAAGTTTTGCTGAGATTTCAGCAAACTAGTAGTTTTTTGGAAGCTTGGCCACCCCTTTCAAACGAAAGTGTTTCTCGCCAGTCTCTGCATGGTGTACTTCAAGAGGAAACAAACCATAGAGATGGAACATAGAACTACTTCATTTGGTCAAGTTTCAAGGAGCTAGCACAAACCGTGTTTGATTTAGAGTTTCAAACACATCTATCTATATAGCAGAAACAGAGTGAAACCTAAAAATTCAAAGTGTTACTGGAAACGAAAGCTTGAACCTAGAAGAGTAAAAATTGGGCAGCCAAGTGGGCTTAGTGAACTGATCATTACCACCAAGTATCATCAAGATTTGGTGAAAAAATGTTTGCTGAGATTTCAGCAAACTAGTAGTTTTGTGGAAGCTTGGCAACCCCTTTCAAACGAAAGTGTTTTTCGCCAGTGTCTGCATGGGGTACTTCAAGAGGAAACAAACCATAGAGATAGAACTTAGAACTACTTCATTTGGTCAAGTTTCACGGAGTTAGCACAAACCGTGTTTGATTTAGAGTTTCAAACACATCTATCTCTATAGCAGAAAACAGAGTGAAACCTAAAAATTCAAAGTGTTACTGGAAACGAACGCTTGAACCTAGAAGAGTGAAAGTTGGGCAGCCAAGTGGGATTAGTGAAATGATCATTACCACCAAGTATCATCAAGTTTGGTGAAAAAATGTTTGCTGAGATTTCAGCAAACTAGTAGTTTTTGGAAGCTTGGCAACCCCTTTCAAAAGAAAGTGTTTCTCGCCAGTCTCTGCATGGGGTACTTCAAGAGGAAACAAATCAAAGAGATAGAACTTAGAACTACTTCATTTGGTCAAGTTTCAAGGAGGTAGCACATACCTTGTTTGATTTAGAATTCCAAACACAGCTATCTATGTAGGAGAAAACAGAGTGAAAAATAAAAATTCAAACTGTTACTGGAAACGAATGCTTCAACCTAGAAGAATAAAAATTGGGCAGCCAAGTGGGATTAGTGAACTGATCATTACCACCAAGTATCATCAAGATTTGGTGAAAAAATGTTTGCTGAGATTTCAGCAAAACTAGTAGTTTTCTGGAAGCTTGGCAACCCCTTTCAAACGAAAGTGTTTTTCGCCAGTCTCTGCATGGGGTACTTCAAGAGGAAACAAACCATAGAGATAGAACATAGAACTACTTCATTTGGTCAAGACTCAAGGAGCTAGCACAAACCGTGTTTGATTTAGAGTTTCAAACACATCTATCTATATAGCAGAAGACAGAGTGAAACCTAAAAATTCAAAGTGTTACTGGAAACGAACGCTTGAACCTAGAAGAGTGAAAGTTGGGCAGCCAAGTGGGATTAGTGAACTCATCATTACCACCAAGTATCATGAAGATTTGGTGAAAAAATGTTTGCTGAGATTTCAGCAAACTAGTAGTTTTTTGGAAGCTTGGCAACCCCTTTCAAACGAAAGTGTTTTTCGCCAGTCTCTGCATGGGGTACTTCAAGAGGAAACAAACCATAGAGATAGAACTTAGAACTACTTCATTTTGTCAAGTTTCACGGAGCTAGCACAAACCGTGTTTGATTTAGAGTTTCAAACACATCTATCTATATAGCAGAAAACAGAGTTAAACCTAAATTTCAAAGTGTTACTGGAAACGAACGCTTGAACCTAGAAGAGTAAAAGTTGGGCAGCCAAGTGGGATTCGTGAACTGATCATTACCACCAAGTATCATCAAGATTTGGTGAAAAAATGTTTGCTGAGGTTTCAGCAAACTAATAGTTTTTGGAAGCTTGGCCACCCCTTTCAAACGAAAGTGTTTTTCGCCAGTCTCTGCATGGGGTACTTCAAGAGGAAACAAACCATAGAGATGGAACATAGAACTACTTCATTTGGTAAAGTTTCAAGGAGCTAGCACAAACCGTGTTTGATTTAGAGTTTCAAACACATCTATCTATATAGCAGAAAACAGAATGAAACCTAAAAATTCAAAGTGTTACTGGAAACGAACGCTTGAACCTAGAAGAGTGAAAGTTGGGCAGGCAAGTGAGATTAGTGAACTGATCATTACCACCAAGTATCATCAAGATTTGGTGAAAAAAGGTTTGCTGAGATTTCAGCAAACTAGTAGTTTTTTGGAAGCTTGGCAACCCCTTTCAAACGAAAGTGTTTTTCGCCAGTCTCTGCATGGGGTACTTGAAGAGGAAAAAAACCATAGAGATAGAACTTAGAACTACTTCATTTGGTCAAGTTTCAAGGAGCTAGCACAAACCGTGTTTGATTTAGAGTTTCAAACACATCTATCTATATAGCAGAAAACAGAGTGAAACCTAAAAATTCAAAGTGTTACAGGAAACGAACGCTTGAACCTAGAAGAGTGAAAGTTGGGCAGCCAAGTGAGATTAGTGAACTGATTATTACCACCAAGTATCATCAAGATTTGGTGAAAAAATGTTTGCCGAGATTTCAGCAAACTAGTAGCTTTTTGGAAGCTTGGCAACCCCTTTCAAACGAAAGTGTATTTCGCCAGTCTCTGCATGGGGTACTTCCAGAGGAAACAAACCATAGAGATAGAACTTCGAACTACTTCATTTGATCAAGTTTCAAGGAGCTAGCACAAACCGTGTTTGATTTAGAATTCCAAACACATCTATCTATGTAGGAGAAAACAGAGTGAAACCTAAAAATTCAAACTGTTACTGGAAACGAATGCTTCAACCTAGAAGAATAAAAATTGGGTAGCCAAATGGGATTAGTGAACTGATCATTACCACCAAGTATCATCAAGATTTGGTGAAAAAATGTTTCCTGAGATTTCTGCAAACTAGTAGTTTTTTGGAAGCTTGGCAACCCCTTTCAAACGAAAGTGTTTTTCGCCAGTCTCTGCATGGGGTACTTCAAGAGGAAACAAACCATAGAGATAGAACATAGAACTACTTCATTTGGTCAAGTTTCACGGAGCTAGCACAAACCGTGTTTGATTTAGAGTTTCAAACACATCTATCTATATAGCAGAAAACAGAGTGAAACCTAAAATTTCAAAGTGTTACAGGAAACGAACGCTTGAACTTAGAAGAGTAATAATTGGGCAGCCAAGTGGGCTTAGTGAACTGATCATTACCACCAAGTATCATCAAGTTTTGGTGAAAAAAGTTTTGCTGAGATTTCAGCAAACTAGTAGTTTTTTGGAAGCTTGGCCACCCCTTTCAAACGAAAGTGTTTTTCGCAAGTCTCTGCATGGTGTACTTCAAGAGGAAACAAACCATAGAGATGGAACATAGAACTACTTCATTTGGTCAAGTTTCAAGGAGCTAGCACAAACCGTGTTTGATTTAGAGTTTCAAACACATCTATCTATATAGCAGAAAACAGAGTGAAACCTAAAAATTGAAAGTGTTACTGGAAACGAACGCTTGAACCTAGAAGAGTAAAAATTGGGCAGCCAAGTGGGCTTAGTGAACTGATCATTACCACCAAGTATCATCAAGATTTGGTGAAAAAATGTTTGCTGAGATTTCAGCAAACTAGTAGTTTTTTGGAAGTTTGGCAACCCCTTTCAAAAGAAAGTGTTTTTCGCCAGTCTCTGCATGGGGTACTTTAAGAGGAAACAAACCAAAGAGATACAACTTAGAACTACTTTTTTTTTCAAGTTTCAAGGAGCTAGCACAAACCATGTTTGATTTAGAATTCCAAACACAGCTATCTATGTAGGAGAAAACAGAGTGAAAAATAAAAATTCAAACTGTTACTGGAAACGAATGCTTCAACCTAGAAGAATAAAAATTGGGCAGCCAAGTGGGATTAGTGAACTGATCATTACCACCAAGTATCATCAAGATTTGGTGAAAAAATGTTTGCTGAGATTTCAGCAAACTAGTAGTTTTTTGGAAGCTTGGCAACCCCTTTCAAACGAAAGTGTTTTTCGCCAGTCTCTGCATGGGGTACTTCAAGAGGAAACAAACCAAAGAGATAGATCTTAGAACTACTTCATTTGGTAAAGTTTCAAGGAGCTAGCCCAAACCGTGTTTGATTTAGAGTTTCAAAAACATCTATCTATATAGCAGAAAACAGAGTGAAATCTAAAAATTCAAAGTGTTACTGGAAACGAATGGTTCAACCTAGAAGAGTAAAAATTGGGCAGCCAAGTGGGCTTAGTGAACTGATCATTACCAGCAAGTATCATCAAGTTTTGGTGAAAAAAGGTTTGCTGAGATTTCAGCAAACTGGTAGTTTTGTGGAAGCTTGGCAACCCCTTTCAAACGAAAGTGTTTTTCGCCAGTCTCTGCATGGGGTACTTCAAGAGGAAACAAACCATAGAGATAGAACTTAGATCTACTTCATTTGGTCAAGTTTCACGGAGCTAGCACAAACCGTGTTTGATTTTAGATTCAAACACATCTATCTATATAGCAGAAAACAAAGTGAAACCTAAAAATTCAAAGTGTTACTGAAAACGAACGCTTGAACCTAGAAGAGTGAAAGTTGGGCAGCCAAGTGGGATTAGTGAAATGATCATTACCACCAAGTATCATCAAGTTTTGGTGAAAAAATGTTTGCTGACATTTCAGCAAACTGGTAGTTTTTTGGAAGCTTGGCAACCCCTTTCAAAAGAAAGTGTTTTACGCCAGTCTCTGCATGGGGTACTTCAAGAGGAAACAAACCAACGAGATAGAACTTAGAACTACTTCATTTGGTCAAGTTTCAAGGAGCTAGCACAAACCGTGTTTGATTTAGAGATTCAAACACATCTATCTATATAGCAGAAAACAGAGTGAAACCTAAAAATTCAAAGTGTTACAGGAAACGAACGCTTGAACCTAGAAGAGTGAAAGTTGGGCAGCCAAGTGGGCTTAGTGAACTGATCATTACCACCAAGTATCATCAAGTTTTGGTGAAAAAAGTTTTGCTGAGATTTCAGCAAACTAGTAGTTTTTTGGAAGCTTTGCCACCCCTTTCAAACGAAATTTTTTTTCCCCAGTCTCTGCATGGTGTACTTCAAGAGGAAACAAACCATAGAGATGGAACATAGAACTACTTCATTTGGTAAAGTTTCAAGGAGCTAGCACAAACCGTGTTTGATTTAGAGTTTCAAACACATCTATCTATATAGCAGAAAACCGAGTGAAACCTAAAAATTCAAAGTGTTACTGGAAACGAACGCTTGAACCTAGAAGAGTAAAAATTGGGCAGCCAAGTGAGCTTAGTGAACTGATCATTACCACAAAGTATCATCAAGATTTGGTGAAAAAATGTTTGCTGAGATTTCAGCAAACTAGTAGTTTTTTGGAAGCTTGGCAACCCCTTTCAAATGAAAGTGTTTTTCGCCAGTCTCTGCATGGGGTACTTCACGAGGAAACAAACCATAGAGATAGAACTTAGAACTACTTCATTTGGTCAAGTTTCAAGGAGCTAGCACAAACCGTGTTTGATTTAGAGTTTCAAACACATCTATCTATATAGCAGAAAACAGAGTGAAACCTAAAAATTCAAAGTGTTACTGGAAACGAACGCTTGAACCTAGAAGAATAAAAATTGGGCAGCCAAGTGGGATTAGTGAACTGATCATTACCACCAAGTATCATCAAGATTTGGTGAAAAAATGTTTTCTGAGATTTCAGCAAACTAGTATTTTTTTGGAAGCTTGGCAACCCCTTTCAAAAGAAAGTGTTTTTCGCCAGTCTCTGCATGGGGTCATCAAGAGGAAACAAACCAAAGAGATAGAACTTAGAACTACTTCATTTGGTCAAGTTTCAAGGAGCTAGCACAAACCATGTTTGATTTAGAATTCCAAACACAGCTATCTATGTAGGAGAAAACAGAGTGAAAATAAAAATACAAACTGTTACTGGAAACGAATGCTTCAACCTAGAAGAATAAAAATTGGTCAGCCAATTGGGATTAGTGAACTGGTCATTACCACCAAGTATCATCAAGGTTTGGTGAAAAAATGTTTTCTGAGATTTCAGCAAACTAGTAGTTTTTTGGAAACTTGGCAACCCCTTTCAAACGAAAGTGTTTTTCGCCAGTCTCTGCATGGGGTAATTCAAGAGGAAACAAACCAAAGAGATAGAACATAGAACTACTTCATTTGGTAAAGTTTCAAGGAGCTAGCACAAACCGTGTTTGATTTAGAGTTTCAAACACATCTATCTATATAGCAGAAAACAGAGTGAAACCTAAAAATTCAAAGTGTTACTGGAAACGAACGCTTGAACTTAGAAGAGTATAAATTGGGCAGCCACGTGGGCTTAGTGAACTGATCATTACCACCAAGTATCATCAAGTTTTGGTGAAAAAAAGTTTTGCTGAGATTTCAGCAAACTATTAGTTTTTTGGAAGCTTGGCCACCCCTTTCAAACGAAAGTGTTTTTCGCCAGTCTCTGCATGGTGTACTTCAAGAGGAAACAAACCATAGAGATGGAACATAGAACTACTTCATTTGGTAAAGTTTCAAGGAGCTAGCACAAACCGTGTTTGATTTAGAGATTCAAACACATCTATCTATATAGCAGAAAACAGAGTGAAACTTAAAATTCAAAGTGTTACTGGAAACGAACGCTTGAACCTAGAAGAGTGAAAGTTGGGCAGGGAAATGGGATTAGTGAAATGATCATTACCACCTAGTATCATCAAGATTTGGTGAAAAAATGTTTGCTGAGATTTCAGCAAACTAGTAGTTTTTTGGAAGCTTGGCAACCCCTTTCAAAAGAAAGTGTTTTTCGCCAGTCTCTGCATGGGGTACTTCAAGAGGAAATAAACCAAAGAGATAGAACTTAGAACTACTTCATTTGGTCAAGTTTCAAGGAGCTAGCACAAAACATGTTTGATTTAGAATTCCAAACACAGCTATCTGTGTAGGAGAAAACAGAGTGAAAAATAAAAATTCAAACTGTTACTGGAAACGAATGCTTCAACCTAGAAGAATAAAAATTGGGCAGCCAAGTGGGATTAGTGAACTGATCATTACCACCAAGTATCATCAAGATTTGGTGAAAAAATGTTTGCTGAGATTTCAGCAAACTAGTAGTTTTTTGGAAGCTTGGCAACCCCTTTCAAACGAAAGTGTTTTTCGCCAGTCTCTGCATGGGGTACTTCAAGAGGAAACAAACCAAAGAGATAGAACTTATAACTCCTTCATTTGGTCAAGTTTCAAGGAGCTAGCACAAACCATGTTTGATTTAGAATTCCAAACACAGCTATCTATGTAGGAGAAAACAGAGTGAAAAATAAAAATTAAAACTGTTACTCGAAACGAATGCTTCAACCTAGAAGAATAAAAATTGGGCAGCCAAGTGGGATTAGTGAACTGATCATTACCACCAAGTATCATCAAGATTTGGTAAAAAAATGTTTGCTGAGATTCCAGCAAACTAGTGGTTTTTTGGAAGCTTGGCAACCCCTTTCAAATGAAAGTGTTTTTCGCCAGTCTCTGCATGGGGTACTTCAAGAGGAAACAAACCATAGAGACAGAACTTAGAACTACTTCATTTGGTCAAGTTTCAAGGAGCTAGCACAAACCGTGTTTGATTTAGAATTCCAAACACAGCTATCTATGTATGAGAAAACAGAGTGAAACCTAAAAATTCAAACTGTTACTGGAAACGAATGCTTCAACCTAGAAGAATAAAAATTGGGCAGCCAAGTGGGATTAGTGAACTGATCATTACCACCAAGTATCATCAAGATTTGGTGAAAAAATGTTTGCTGAGATTTCAGCAAACTAGTAGTTTTCTGGAAGCTTGGCAACCCCTTTCAAACGAAAGTGTTTTTCGCCAGTCTCTGCATGGGGTACTTCAAGAGGAAACAAACCATAGGGATAGAACTTAGAACTACTTCATTTGGTCAAGATTCAAGGAGCTAGCACAAACCGTGTTTGATTTAGAGTTTCAAACACATCTATCTATATAGCAGAAGACAGAGTGAAACCTAAAAATTCAAAGTGTTACTGGAAACGAACGCTTGAACCTAGAAGAGTGAAGTTGGGCAGCCAAGTGGGATTAGTGAACTGATCATTACCACCAAGTATCATGAAGATTTGGTGAAAAAATGTTTGCTGAGATTTCAGCAAACTAGTAGTTTTTTGGAAGCTTGGCAAACCCCTTTCAAACGAAAGTGTTTTTCGCCAGTCTCTGCATGGGGTACTTCAAGAGGAAACAAACCATAGAGATAGAACTTAGAACTACTTCATTTTTGTCAAGTTTCACGGAGCTAGCACAAACCGTGTTTGATTTAGAGTTTCAACACATCTATCTATATAGCAGAAAACAGAGTTAAACCTAATTTCAAAGTGTTACTGGAAACGAACGCTTGAACCTAGAAGAGTAAAAGTTGGGCAGCCAAGTGGGATTCGTGAACTGATCATTACCACCAAGTATCATCAAGATTTGGTGAAAAAATGTTTGCTGAGGTTTTCAGCAAACTAGTAGTTTTTGGAAGCTTGGCCACCCCTTTCAAACGAAAGTGTTTTTCGCCAGTCTCTGCATGGGGTACTTCAAGAGGAAACAAACCATAGAGATGGAACATAGAACTACTTCATTTGGTAAAGTTTCAAGGAGCTAGCACAAACCGTGTTTGATTTAGAGTTTCAACCACATCGATCTATATAGCAGAAAACAGAATGAAACCTAAAAATTCAAAGTGTTACTGGAAACGAACGCTTGAACCTAGAAGAGTGAAAGTTGGGCAGGCAAGTGAGATTAGTGAACTGATCATTACCACCAAGTATCATCAAGATTTGGTGAAAAAAGGTTTGCTGAGATTTCAGCAAACTAGTAGTTTTTTGGAAGCTTGGCAACCCCTTTCAAACGAAAGTGTTTTTCGCCAGTCTCTGCATGGGGTACTTCAAGAGGAAACAAACAATAGAGATAGAACTTAGAACTACTTCATTTGGTCAAGTTTCAAGGAGCTAGCACAAACCGTGTTTGATTTAGAGTTTCAAACACATCTATCTATATAGCAGAAAACAGAGTGAAACCTAAAAATTCAAAGTGTTACTGGAAACGAACGCTTGAACCTAGAAGATTGAAAGTTGGGCAGCCAAGTGAGATTAGTGAACTGATTATTACCACCAAGTATCATCAAGATTTGGTGAAAAAATGTTTGACGAGATTTCAGCAAACTAGTAGCTTTTTGGAAGCTTGGCAACCCCTTTCAAACGAAAGTGTTTTTCGCCAGTCTCTGCATGGGGTACTTCCAGAGGAAACAAACCATAGAGATAGAACTTCGAACTACTTCATTTGATCAAGTTTCAAGGAGCTAGCACAAACCGTGTTTGATTTAGAATTCCAAACACATCTATCTATGTAGGAGAAAACAGAGTGAAACCTAAAAATTCAAACTGTTACTGGAAACGAATGCTTCAACCTAGAAGAATAAAAATTGGGTAGCCAAATGGGATTAGTGAACTGATCATTACCACCAAGTATCATCAAGATTTGGTGAAAAAATGTTTCCTGAGATTTCTGCAAACTAGTAGTTTTTTGGAAGCTTGGCAACCCCTTTCAAACGAAAGTGTTTTTCGCCAGTCTCTGCATGGGGTACTTCAAGAGGAAACAAATCATAGAGATAGAACTTAGATCTACTTCATTTGGTCAAGTTTCACGGAGCTAGCACAAACCGTGTTTGATTTAGAGTTTCAAACACATCTATCTATATAGCAGAAAACAGAGTGAAACCTAAAATTTCAAAGTGTTACAGGAAACGAACGCTTGAACTTAGAAGAGTAATAATTGGGCAGCCAAGTGGGCTTAGTGAACTGATCATTACCACCAAGTATCATCAAGTTTTGGTGAAAAAAGTTTTGCTGAGATTTCAGCAAACTAGTAGTTTTTTGGAAGCTTGGCCACCCCTTTCAAACGAAAGTGTTTTTCGCAAGTCTCTGCATGGTGTACTTCAAGAGAAAACAAACCATAGAGATGGAACATAGAACTACTTCATTTGGTCAAGTTTCAAGGAGCTAGCACAAACCGTGTTTGATTTAGAGTTTCAAACACATCTATCTATATAGCAGAAAACAGAGTGAAACCTAAAAATTCCAAGTGTTTCTGGAAACGAACGATTGAACCTAGAAGAGTGAAAGTTGGGCAGCCAAGTGGGCTTAGTGAACTGATCATTACCACCAAGTATCATCAAGTTTTGGTGAAAAAAGTTTTGCTGAGATTTCAGCAAACTAGTAGTTTTTTGGAAGCTTGGCCACCCCTTTCAAACGAAAGTGTTTCTCGCCAGTCTCTGCATGGTGTACTTCAAGAGGAAACAAACCATAGAGATGGAACATAGAACTACTTCATTTGGTCAAGTTTCAAGGAGCTAGCACAAACCGTGTTTGATTTAGAGTTTCAAACACATCTATCTATATAGCAGAAAACAGAGTGAAACCTAAAAATTCAAAGTGTTACTGGAAACGAAAGCTTGAACCTAGAAGAGTAAAAATTGGGCAGCCAAGTGGGCTTAGTGAACTGATCATTACCACCAAGTATCATCAAGATTTGGTGAAAAAATGTTTGCTGAGATTTCAGCAAACTAGTAGTTTTGTGGAAGCTTGGCAACCCCTTTCAAACGAAAGTGTTTTTCGCCAGTGTCTGCATGGGGTACTTCAAGAGGAAACAAACCATAGAGATAGAACTTAGAACTACTTCATTTGGTCAAGTTTCACGGAGTTAGCACAAACCGTGTTTGATTTAGAGTTTCAAACACATCTATCTCTATAGCAGAAAACAGAGTGAAACCTAAAAATTCAAAGTGTTACTGGAAACGAACGCTTGAACCTAGAAGAGTGAAAGTTGGGCAGCCAAGTGGGATTAGTGAAATGATCATTACCACCAAGAATCATCAAGTTTGGTGAAAAAATGTTTGCTGAGATTTCAGCAAACTAGTAGTTTTTTGGAAGCTTGGCAACCCCTTTCAAAAGAAAGTGTTTCTCGCCAGTCTCTGCATGGGGTACTTCAAGAGGAAACAAATCAAAGAGATAGAACTTAGAACTACTTCATTTGGTCAAGTTTCAAGGAGCTAGCACAAACCTTGTTTGATTTAGAATTCCAAACACATCTATCTATGTAGGAGAAAACAGAGTGAAAAATAAAAATTCAAACTGTTACTGGAAACGAATGCTTCAACCTAGAAGAATAAAAATTGGGCAGCCAAGTGGGATTAGTGAACTGATCATTACCACCAAGTATCATCAAGATTTGGTGAAAAAATGTTTGCTGAGATTTCAGCAAACTAGTAGTTTTCTGGAAGCTTGGCAACCCCTTTCAAACGAAAGTGTTTTTCGCCAGTCTCTGCATGGGGTACTTCAAGAGGAAACAAACCATAGAGATAGAACTTAGAACTACTTCATTTTGTCAAGTTTCACGGAGCTAGCACAAACCGTGTTTGATTTAGAGTTTCAAACACATCTATCTATATAGCAGAAAACAGAGTTAAACCTAAATTTCAAAGTGTTACTGGAAACGAACGCTTGAACCTAGAAGAGTAAAAGTTGGGCAGCCAAGTGGGATTCGTGAACTGATCATTACCACCAAGTATCATCAAGATTTGGTGAAAAAATGTTTGCTGAGGTTTCAGCAAACTAGTAGTTTTTGGAAGCTTGGCCACCCCTTTCAAACGAAAGTGTTTTTCGCCAGTCTCTGCATGGGGTACTTCAAGAGGAAACAAACCATAGAGATGGAACATAGAACTACTTCATTTGGTAAAGTTTCAAGGAGCTAGCACAAACCGTGTTTGATTTAGAGTTTCAACCACATCGATCTATATAGCAGAAAACAGAATGAAACCTAAAAATTCAAAGTGTTACTGGAAACGAACGCTTGAACCTAGAAGAGTGAAAGTTGGGCAGGCAAGTGAGATTAGTGAACTGATCATTACCACCAAGTATCATCAAGATTTGGTGAAAAAAGGTTTGCTGAGATTTCAGCAAACTAGTAGTTTTTTGGAAGCTTGGCAACCCCTTTCAAACGAAAGTGTTTTTCGCCAGTCTCTGCATGGGGTACTTGAAGAGGAAAAAAACCATAGAGATAGAACTTAGAACTACTTCATTTGGTCAAGTTTCAAGGAGCTAGCACAAACCGTGTTTGATTTAGAGTTTCAAACACATCTATCTATATAGCAGAAAACAGAGTGAAACCTAAAAATTCAAAGTGTTACTGGAAACGAACGCTTGAACCTAGAAGAGTGAAAGTTGGGCAGCCAAGTGAGATTAGTGAACTGATTATTACCACCAAGTATCATCAAGATTTGGTGAAAAAATGTTTGCCGAGATTTCAGCAAACTAGTAGCTTTTTGGAAGCTTGGCAACCCCTTTCAAACGAAAGTGTTTTTCGCCAGTCTCTGCATGGGGTACTTCCAGAGGAAACAAACCATAGAGATAGAACTTCGAACTACTTCATTTGATCAAGTTTCAAGGAGCTAGCACAAACCGTGTTTGATTTAGAATTCCAAACACATCTATCTATGTAGGAGAAAACAGAGTGAAACCTAAAAATTCAAACTGTTACTGGAAACGAATGCTTCAACCTAGAAGAATAAAAATTGGGTAGCCAAATGGGATTAGTGAACTGATCATTACCACCAAGTATCATCAAGATTTGGTGAAAAAATGTTTCCTGAGATTTCTGCAAACTAGTAGTTTTTTGGAAGCTTGGCAACCCCTTTCAAACGAAAGTGTTTTTCGCCCGTCTCTTCATGGGGTACTTCAAGAGGAAACAAATCATAGAGATAGAACTTAGATCTACTTCATTTGGTCAAGTTTCACGGAGCTAGCACAAACCGTGTTTGATTTAGAGTTTCAAACACATCTATCTATATAGCAGAAAACAGAGTGAAACCTAAAATTTCAAAGTGTTACAGGAAACGAACGCTTGAACTTAGAAGAGTAATAATTGGGCAGCCAAGTGGGCTTAGTGAACTGATCATTACCACCAAGTATCATCAAGTTTTGGTGAAAAAAGTTTTGCTGAGATTTCAGCAAACTAGTAGTTTTTTGGAAGCTTGGCAACCACTTTCAAACGAAAGTGTTTTTCGCAAGTCTCTGCATGGTGTACTTCAAGAGGAAACAAACCATAGAGATGGAACATAGAACTACTTCATTTGGTCAAGTTTCAAGGAGCTAGCACAAACCGTGTTTGATTTAGAGTTTCAAACATATCTATCTATATAGCAGAAAACAGAGTGAAACCTAAAAATTGAAAGTGTTACTGGAAACGAACGCTTGAACCTAGAAGAGTAAAAATTGGGCAGCCAAGTGGGCTTAGTGAACTGATCATTACCACCAAGTATCATCAAGATTTGGTGAAAAAATGTTTGCTGAGATTTCAGCAAACTAGTAGTTTTTTGGAAGTTTGGCAACCCCTTTCAAAAGAAAGTGTTTTTCGCCAGTCTCTGCATGGGGTACTTTAAGAGGAAACAAACCAAAGAGATACAACTTAGAACTCCTTGTTTTGGTCAAGTTTCAAGGAGCTAGCACAAACCATGTTTGATTTAGAATTCCAAACACAGCTATCTATGTAGGAGAAAACAGAGTGAAAAATAAAAATTCAAACTGTTACTGGAAACGAATGCTTCAACCTAGAAGAATAAAAATTGGGCAGCCAAGTGGGATTAGTGAACTGATCATTACCACCAAGTATCATCAAGATTTGGTGAAAAAATGTTTGCTGAGATTTCAGCAAACTAGTAGTTTTTTGGAAGCTTGGCAACCCCTTTCAAACGAAAGTGTTTTTCGCCAGTCTCTGCATGGGGTACTTCAAGAGGAAACAAACCAAAGAGATAGATCTTAGAACTACTTCATTTGGTAAAGTTTCAAGGAGCTAGCCCAAACCGTGTTTGATTTAGAGTTTCAAAAACATCTATCTATATAGCAGAAAACAGAGTGAAATCTAAAATTTCAAAGTGTTACTGGAAACAAATGGTTCAACCTAGAAGAGTAAAAATTGGGCAGCCAAGTGGGCTTAGTGAACTGATCATTACCAGCAAGTATCATCAAGTTTTGGTGAAAAAAGGTTTGCTGAGATTTCAGCAAACTGGTAGTTTTGTGGAAGCTTGGCAACCCCTTTCAAACGAAAGTGTTTTTCGCCAGTCTCTGCATGGGGTACTTCAAGAGGAAACAAACCATAGAGATAGAACTTAGATCTACTTCAATTGGTCAAGTTTCACGGAGC